>NC_056727.1:1050679089-1050961589 GCF_019279795.1 Protopterus annectens
GCCAGGGATATTGTCAGGTCCCATAGAAGCTGTATTCTTGGCCTTGGACAGTGCTGTTTTAATGTGTGCAGCAATAATACTGGGTGCCTGGCAATCTACTGATATTGTGATTGGTCCTTTGGGGGGGAGAGTGGTAAAGCTGGCACTGAATGTGTCAGCCAGTATATTGGCAATATCTGTTGGCTCGGTATAGGAGTTACCATTGTGCAATAGCTCAGACCAAATCTGGGTATTACCATGGAAATTCTTTACATAACTATAGAAGGCCTTGTGGTTGTCTTTACTATCTGCTGCAATTCTGTTTTCATAGCTAGCTTTAGAGGATTTGATGAGGGATCTCAACTTTTTGTTGAGGCTGATAGCGGAGTTTTTCCAGTCTTGAGACTTCACCTTATTCCGCATCAGTTTCCTCCTTCTGTTGTAGAGTTTGTTTATGGCAGGGGACCACCAAAGTAGCTTCATTTTTTTGGAGGAAATCATCTTGGTTCTATTGAGTATGGCGAGATCCATGCATTTGTGTACATGTTCATACAGTGCATTGGTGTATGATTCGGCGGTCATGCATCTATTCTCCATTTGCATGGGTGCCATGAAGTTAGCCACCTCTGTTTTTAGGAGCCCAAAGTTAGCTTTGGAGAAGTTTTTTATGGTGGTTACCTTTGCAGTGAAGGTGGGAGGGATGTGGATGATTAGTTTGTGGTTGGATCTAACCAGGGAGGAGTTGACTATTGATGTAGAGCAATGGTCGCCCATGTTAGTAATGACCAGATCAAGGAAGTTGCTACCTCTAGTGGGGGAAAGAATGAGCTGGTCCAGGGCACTGGAATTAATGAATTCCAGGAAATGTTGGGCAAGTGTATTGGTGCATGAGTAGTTTTCCCAGTTAATGGAGGGGTAGTTGAAGTCGTCATACATCATTTGCTTTGTGTTCTTTTTTGTAATTGTGACGCCTTAGTACTCACTGCTGAAAGTAGTCTTTTAAATCAGGCCACTTACATTGTTATCATTATCATCACCAATCCCCATTACTCCTATTTTTTTTTTTACATGGGGCCAGGGTGTTGCATCAACAGCTGTCATCCCTCTTGATTCAGTGTCACTTTCCTACTTTCTTCGATACTCATGTCTGACTGTTGCAGATCTTCTCTCACACAGTCCATCCAACTCTTTGTTGGATATTCTCATTTCCTCTTCTCTTCTTCCTGTCTGTTTGCAAATCTTCTTCATCAAATAATCTTCTGCTTTCAAGCATATGTGCTGGAACCACCGTGATCTGATTTCTTTGACCTTCTCTGCAATTGATGCGACTTGGGCTTCTGCTCCGATGTCCTCATTTCCTCATCAGTCTCACAACGTGCATCCTACCACCCATCGCTTCTCTTCATCTCCATCACCTGTAGCTTTTCCAGCTGCTCTGCCTTTACTGCCAGGTTTTCTGTACCATCCATTGGTACTGGTCACATCACTAATCTGTGCACTTTAGTTTTATTTTTCTTGCCATTCTTCAGTCTCACACACACTAACTCTGACACACAGTGCCAGTTGATTTCACTCACTCTGATTCTAGCTTTGACACCCTCATTCAGACTTTTCTTCTCTTTAGCCACCCTTTGCAGATACTTGAAGCAGTTAATCTGTTCCACTATTTTTTTGATTTTTCCTTCTACCTCAGTTTTTCACATCTTCTGATTTCAAAATTGCTGGCATTGCAATGGTCTTATCTGTTCTTATTTTCATCCCACATGCCTTCAGTTTTGCATTTCATTCCCCAATCACTTGCTGAAGTTATTTTTCAGAGTTTGTCTGTAGTGCCACATAATCTGCATACAACAGCTTTGTTGATCTGTCCCCCTCTGACCTATTTGCTAATATGGACCATCATTGGCATGAATAGGAGTGGGCACAGATCTGAACCCTGATGAACACCCACTCTTACTGGGAGACACTCAGTGAGTCAGAACACTGCCTATACTCATGTCATTGGGTCCTTGTACATAACCTGTACTAATTCCAGCAGTGTTTCTGAGATTTAAAACCATTGCAGAATGGCCTAAATCAGCTTTCTTGGGACCTTATCATATGCTTTCTCCAAGTCTAGCAATGCCCATTTGGAGTCTTCCCTCATCTCTAGCTTCTTCTCAACTATCTGTCTCACTGCAAACATTGGATCAATTGTGCTGCTTTCTGATCTGATCACCTAGAATGTTCATGCAGTATGACAGAAGTTTGATTCCTCTGTACTACCCAAAGTTATGAATGTTCCATTTGTTCTTGTACAATAATACTTATTCTCCACTCATTTGGGATGCACCCCCCTCTTCTATACTACTATGAGTACTGTCTGGTGCCATTTTTTCATTAACTCACTCAACATCTGGATCATAGCTGGTGTGACCTCATCTGAGTCTGCTGCTTTGTCTGACATGATTTTCCTTAGTGCTATTCTTACTTCTTCTAGAGTGGTTATACTACTTCTTTCATTGTAGGCTATATCTGAGGAAGTACAGCTTCTGTGGGGTTTTCTTCATTCATAAACTGCTGGAAGTACTCTTATCAGCTGCTTTTGATGTCCAGTGGACTGATGAGCAGGTTGTTGATAGCAACTCTTATGAAGGGCATCTGACTATCTTCTTTATCCTTCTGCCTTTGCCTTGCAAACAGAGTACAATTTGTGTCATCTGTTGTGTCACTTTCCAGAAGCTGGTAGAACACCTCTGATGCCTTGTTCTTTGTTCTTGCTTCACTTTGTTAGCCAACCAGTATTCTTTATTAGCCTAGTTTGTCTTTTTTTTCTCCAACTTTTTCCTACAGTCCTTTCTTTTGATGACTTCATAGACTTCTAGATTCCACTACCAGCTTTCCTTGTGTACGTTATTTCCATGGCTGGCACACCTGCACGTCTGTTCTATAGTTCTCATACATACTGTTTCAGGGTGCTACAATTCTTCTTCAGCTCCATCTATTTCCTCTTTTTCCTGAGATGCAAGAGCCCTAAGTATGTCCTTGAACTTTTTGTCTTTCTTTCCAGATAACTTTCAAGTCTTCAGCCTCATCTCTGCTGACCTTAGAGCATGCATCCCTGAATCCCTCAGAATTACCCCTTTTTGGGTGCAAAATAATAGGGTGCCTCAAGTTCCTGAGTGGATCCTTCAAATCCTGATTTTGTTTTTTTCTTTACATGTTTTAGTTGATGCTGATGTCATCCCGCACTTGCAACATCATCAACACGTAGGGGCGTGAGTGGTGATGTAATTGTTGGATTCAGTCAGCAAGACTGAAAAAAAAATGTTTATGGCTGCAGGTGGCAGTATGGCAGTCAGTCAAAGAGGACACTGCCTTGCAGTTTTGAATTGATGTCTTGCATGTCTGAGACATCACGTAACATGGAGCAGTACTAGGTTTAGAAAAATGTATTGACATAGTTACTATGTATACATAAAGGGGTTTTATACATATTGAGATAAGCCACAGAAATTAATTACCTTGCACAAAGCACCATAGCTCATTACTGAATTTTTAGCTTACAGGAAAGTGAATTATTTTATCAACATAAACGTGAAAAAACTAGCATTTATTTATTTATTTATTTTACATTTGTTGACCGGGCTAGTCCAGCTGGATACATGTCCATTTTCAGCAGAGGCCCGGGGAGAAAAGCTTCTCGAAAGTAAAGTACAATATTATATATAAAAACAAAACAAAATTTCACAGGTGCAAGTACAATACAAAATTAAGCTATTTGATTCATGAAAGATCATATAGATGTGAGTAGAGTAGAATATAAGGAAATATGTTCACTTCAAAACACATATGATTGCAGAATCTTATGATAAGTATCTTTTGTTAGCATAGTAGGTAGTCTGAAAGACATTTTTGGATATAGACAGAGAATGTAATCAATTTTAAGGCCTGTTGTATTTATGGTTTTCATTAGGCAGTTAGTATATACAATAATAAGGCAGGTATCTTTGTGAAAAAAATGACATGACAGGTTAGTCTGGGTTCGTACAGGTGCATAACCAATGCGATTTGAGGTAGGTTTTAAGCCTGATTTTAAATTGTGTTAGTGAAGAAAGGGAGGCCAGGTCACTGGGGAGAGAGTTCCAGGTTTTACCCACGGTATTAGAGAACAGAGAGTCCCCAGCCTTATTGTAGGTTTTGCCTGTTTGTACTAGTCTTTTATTAGATGAGCGTAGGGTCTTAAGGTTGCTGTGGGGCATGATAAGGTTGGTAAGAATTGGTGTGTTATTAGGCTGATACAGGATTTTGTAGGCAAATATTAATTGTTTAAATAGAAGTAGATTTGGTAACTCTAGCCAACCTAGTTGTTCATAATTAATACAGTGATGGGTTCTGAATATAGAGCCTGTTGCAAATCTAGCAATATTGTTATAGGAGACAGCCAGTTTGTTCATGTTGTTTTTTGAGAGGTTAGTATATATAGGGAGGCATAGAGGAGGGTAGAGATTAAGTGGGTCTGGGCAATAGTAGATCTTGCTAGTGGGGTAAGAAAGGATTTGATTCTATAGAGGTAGCCTAGTTTTTTGTTGACTGTTTTTATGGTATTGTTAATGTGACTATCAAAGTTAAGGTTATTGTCAATTAGTACCCCTAGGAGTTTTGTGGTAGAGTCGGGGATATGATGGTTCCATTGTTCGATGTGACAGTAAAGTGTAGTGGTGTGGCCCTATTGGTGGGAGTAAAAAGTAGGAGTTTGTTTTTTTTGGGGTTCAGGATGAGACACTGGTGTAGTAACCATTCCTCAACTATGTTAAACACTTTTTGGGTGAGAGACTGAAGGTCTGATGGAGTTGGGGCTGAGTATATTAATGTGGAGTCATCTGCATATTGTATTATGGAAGCTTGAGGAATTACAGTATGCAGGTCATTGATGAAAATAGAAAATAGAAGAGGTCCAAGTATAGAACCTTGGGGGACACAGAGTGCAATGGGGAGATGGGGAGATAAGTTGTTCTCCCACAGAACTGCTTGTTGCCTATTGTTTAAGTAGGATTGAAACCATTGTATAGCCAGTGCATCTAGAGATAGGTTTTTGAGTATGTTTATGAGAAGTTGGTGGTTAACCATATTGAAGGCTTTAGAGAGATCAATAAAGAGGGCTGAGGAAAGAGTGTTGTTATTGCTATTTTTGTTTATGCAGTCGGAGAAGGATAAAAGGGCAGTAGTAGTACTGTGAAATGGCCTGAAGCCATGTTGGCAGTTAGCTAATAAGTTGTTATCTATTAGGTGTTTTAACAGTTGCTTATGAATGCATTTCTTCATGATTTTTGCCAGTGGAGATAGTATAGCAATAGGTCTGTAGTTGGATAGTTCCCTAGAGTTTCCACCTTTATGCAGGGGGATAATATGCGAGATCTTCCAAATAGAAGGAATAGTACCCTCAGAGATTGTTCTGTTAATCAGAATGGAGATGGGGTAGGCTATGGCATTTGCAGCTTTTTGCAAATATTCTGCAGGAAGGAGATCTGCTACAGTGGTGGTAGGTTTGAGTTTTAGTAAAAGGGTATGGATAAGGGATGTAGGGACAGGTTTGAGATGAAATGGGGGAGGTAAGGTAGTATTAGAGGGTGTCAGAGATGAGCTGTCAGGAGTTAGTTGATTGGCAAGAGACTGAATGGTCTCAGTGAAGAATGTATTAAAGGTACTTGTGATTTGCTTTGGATTGTCATGGTCAGTACCTCCAGGGGAGGGAGTGACAGAACGGCCTGGGTGTAAGAGTGTGTTTATCCCTGCCCAAACTTTTTGTGGTTTGTTTTGCTGGGTATGTTGGAGTTGAATGTAATAGTTTCTTTTGTCTGACAGAATGGCTTTTTTTGTATCATTTCTTAGCTGTCTGAACTTTATGTGATCCTCTGGGTTTTTAGTAGTATGCCATTTGGTCCAGATTTTATTTCTGAGGAGCATTTTTTATTTTATCTCTTTTGAGAGCCAGGGGGCAGGTTTGTTCCTAGTTCTAATGGTCCTTTTTGGAGCATGGAGGTCAAGAATACTTAAGAATTTAGTATTAAAGTAAATTACTGCTTCCTCTAGAATTAAGTTTTTGAGGGGTGACCAGTTGCATGCTTTAAGTTCATTTTGGAAGATATCAGGGTTAAAATTTTTATTACTACTTATTGTTCTATAGGTAATTGGACTTGGGATGTCACTCTTAAATCTGATTATGAAGGTGAGTGCATGGTCGCTTATATCCTCAGGGAGAGTCCCTACTTTGTTACTTTGGTGATGTCTATTTATTAGAATCCAATCTAGGGTGCTTTCATTGTTATTGTGTTTATTGGTCCTTGTGGGGGAGCTAATAGTTTGAGTAAATCCATGTAGGTTAAGATGGGTAGAGGGCTGTTCAGAAGTACAGCTTTTCCAGTTAATATTAAAGTCACCGAGTACTATTGTTTCTTGGGGATAATTGGTGGAAAGCCAATTTAGGATATTTTCTAGGATGTTAGAGTTATTCCCTGGGGGAAGGTAGACAGCAGTAATGTATATGGATTTATGGTTATTGAGTTGAAGTTTGGAGATCAGTATTTCTTCATTACTAGTTAGAGGGGGTTTAGAGTCAATAGAGGTCACCTGTAATCCAGATTTATATAGTATAGCTACTCCACCTCCTTTTTTAGCTTTTTGGTCTTGTCTTAAGATGCTATATCCTGGTGGAATAAATTTGTTGTCTTGTATAGATGGTTTGAGCCAAGTTTCAGTAAGACACAGGATATCAAATGAGTGTACATCCATGAGAGCATGTATTTGGGCAACCTTATTATTTATGCTCCTTATGTTAAGATGGGCTATCAATAGTGAGTTGGGAGGTCTGGTAAGGGATTGCATGGTAGTGGGGGTTGTGTTATGGGTCTCTCTAGACTGGATAGAATTTGGGCCTGGATTGGGATGGATATCTCCATCTATTAAAGATTGGAGTTGATTTCTAAATGTAAGTTGCAGAGGTTTACATGTTAGGACCAGAGATGTTTTAGCTTTTGGCCTATAGTATCTGATGTGAGTCAGTCAGCAAGACTGAAAAAAAAAATGAAAGCATGAAAACTCAGCTGACTATATTCTTTATATTCATAGGCAGAACTATACTTGTGTAACCCCAGACTGATAGAGTGATAAATAATAATAATAATAAAGTTTCTGTTCTTCAAGAGATTTTATATTAATTAGGTCATTCACGGAAATGACTAGGATCCTAGACATGCAATTCACATGCCCATGAATGCAGGGTATATAATCCACAGATTTTTTCCCACTAGCAATCTGTTTTTATTCTGACTTGCAAAAACTAATTCTCTTTTCCTTAAAATAAAATAAATAATTAAAATACAAGGTCATCATTTTTTCTTCTCATGCTGCTCCCTATACTTGTGTAGTAAAATGCAGGGGAACTTTAGCTGAATAGCGTACCGGTACCTTGCATAACACATATATAAAAACAGCACTATCAATCTCCTTCAACATGCCTTTAGAACATACCTCTTAACCTCTCAGTACAAAACATCTAGACAAACCCAAAAATAGGGACACATTTTAATTATTGCTCTTTTAAACTAAAATATCTTGTGTTACCATGCATTTTCTGAAGGATACAAAGTCTAAAACTCTAATGCCTTTCATTATTTAGTGAATTCAGTCTTCACTGATTTTCCATAAAAATACAGAAAACCACATATTTTATGAGGCGCAGACCTCAAATATTAGTCAAAAAAATCTGGACATTCTTCATAAATCTGGACAGTTGAGAGGTATGAGCCTATGCAATCGAGCAGTGTATCAATGATCTTAAAAGTCAGTATGACAAGTTTGGCTAAGTTGTATATTGTGTCAACACACGTGTGTATGTATCCCCCTTCATCCAAAGCTTCAGGAGTGTAGTCAGACTCTTATATTTTGTACTAGGATCTCATATTTTTTCCTCCCACACAATGTATCATTTGAAAAAAATGTATTCAAACCTCATAATATTTCCACTTATACATTTAAAACACTGACATTCTATTTTCAGCTGTAGCCACTCATAACCATATAAAGGCATTAATATTGGGTTAAGCATATTTTGTATAGCTCTGTATGACTGATGCTGTCTACAGTTTTAACAGTCTGTGAACTTCGAGCTATTCATTGTTTGAGAGATATTAAGAAAAATGTACTCAGTGGACATTGAGTATACTTAGCGGCACTCTTAACACAGCTTAAGTAATGGGCTGTTGCATCCCGTTACTACTATACAAGTAAACACTCCATTCTGTCATCTCTTATGGGAGTCGGAGTATTTTTTCTTGCAGTTACAGCTTTTGCTAGGTGGAACCTGGATGGTCAGTGTTGGGCTACAATTCCCGACAATCCCTTTGCAATCCCGGCACTTAGTTAATACATTGATCCTTGTTGAAGGGATAAAAAAGCAAGTGCAATTAAAAATTTAAAAAGAAGAAGAAAAAAGAAATGACCACGGTCTGTGGTAAGTAAATACATTTTGTTGCATACTTTCCTCATTAACATCATGTTATGAGTTGAATAATATTAGAATCTATTCCATATAAGAGCCAAATCGCATACTTGATTTATCAGATCTTTGGAATCAATTTAAAATAAAATCTTTGAACAAAGAGATGCATACCAGCTTTTATTTTTGGGATAAAACATCGACAAGTTCCAGAAGAATTAGAAGACTTGTCTTATCATGATTTCTAAAACTGGTATATGTCAGTGTCTATCTTTTGATTATGCGGCTTGGTTTCTAAGTCTTTCTGCCTTCTTTGTAGCTCTGAGAACCATTATGTTTTAAATTACTTTTGTGCATGGGTGGATGTGGATCAAATGGAACGATACCCTCATTACTTGAGTGTTCTGACTAAAGTCACTCAACCTGCTAGCTCAAGCATACTGGTGGAAGTTTATTGGGAGATAGTTACTTAAAGTGGGCAGTTACCCAGATACCTCAATGTGTCACTTCTGAGGTAAAATTTAGAAGTGTTCCTGCTGTAGGTAGGTGGTTCACTTTATTGTATTTTGAGGCAATTTTTTTTTGGTTTCAGGTTACACTTTTAGGAGTATGTCTTAGAGCCTTACCTGACAACTGCTTGCAGCTGATTGTGACAACCTTTGGTTTCTGTTGTGGGCAAACTGTTTCACTTGTGATGATTTTGCAGTCTGTTTTTTTACCTCAGTGCCCTTTCCTTACTAGGAGGAAGTCTACCTGAGCTGCACATTGGCCACTCATGTATGTGATCTTCTGAGTGTCTCTGTTACTGAAGCATGTGTTGTCCACCATCATAAATCATTTGTCAAACAGAAGTCTAAAATGGGCTTTCCTTCCTTATTCATGTTGTTCCACCCATGTGGACCCAGGAATTCCTTACATCCTCTTCTGTTAGTCCTGATATTTGTATTCAGGTCCCCCATTATGAACACCAACTCATGTTGTCCTGCTTTATCTAGTAGGTTCTGCAACTGCTGCCTGAATGCACTCTTTTACTCACTATCACAGCCCTGCTGTGGGGCACAGGCTGAGATTATGAACATTGCCTTATCTTGGAGTCTGATTTCCATGAGTCTGTCAAAATATTATCTTCTGAAGCTTCTTCCTCACCACAGTTCCCTCGTCATTTCAAGTCTTTTCTCCCCCACTAGTAGATTTTAGATTCCAAGACAAATGGTTTTGCTGAACTGCCCTCCCATCTTATCTCCTAGATACAGAAGATGTCCAGCCTTCCCCATATCATCATGTTCAAGCTGTGTCCTGTCAGTGAACCTATACTGGATGAAGTAATCCTTAGATCATGCTTGACAGATTAATTGGTTTATATGTCTAGCTTTCATCCAAGCTGGGCAACTGGACGCCATCTGGCCATAGCTTATTGACTCATGGTTATTGGGCTTTATGGCAGACACACACTGGCCAATAGAGGTGCATATATCCTTCTCACCATTAGCATAGGTTTTTGCAGTAGGTTGGGTCTTCAACCCACTTATTACAGGCCAGTACCCTTGTCCACCGCGATCCAATTTTTACATCACTGAGTGGCTAGCCCTGTGATCCACATTGTCCTATCTAGAAGACACTGTGCACCTCACATGTTAGTCTATATAACTATTCCACTGATAGACACCATCTAGAGTTTGTGTTGTTGCCATGTCTCAATTCTTAGGTGAGTTATGAAATAGAAACACCAAGTGTGCTTTTGGAAGGAACCACACAAAGACACACGGAGAACATGCAAACTCTACAGAGGTATTGGTTGGAGGTCAAGCTCTAAACTTGCATCATGTGCATAAGAGGCAAATACATTAAACATTATGGCAACTTTGTCCTACCTGATTATTAAACTGAGATAACATAAAATAAATTCAAAGCAATCCACTGTTGTTATTCAAAAATAATAACCTGTGCTGCTAGTGTCTTCTGAGTGTGCGTGTGTTTGTGTGTGTGTGTGTGTGTGTGTGTGTGTGTGTGTGTGTGTGTGTGTGTGTGTGTGTGTGTGTGTGTGTGTGTGAGTGTGTGTGTGTGTGTGTGTGTGTTTATGTATGTGGAGTACATGCACATGTACACTAGGAGTTGTGATTAGTGGATGTGAAACCACCAGTAAAAGATACTTAGAGTGCAATATTAAACTGTAGAAGAAGGTATAGAAATCCAGGATGCACTTACTTCCATGTCTGCAAGAAGCTATACACTCTTCAGGTACACTTGCTTTATCTGAAATTATTAGTAGATTTCTGGACATTTTCTCCAAGTGTGATTTATATTTTTCCAGTATGAGAGGACAAAACTGAATATGCCTAGGATCGGAATCCACAAAGTGCATCTGCTGAAAAAAGTAGCCAAAAAACACTTTTTAAAGTTTTTTTCCCCCCAGAGGAACAAGCTCCTCTGAACATATATATATATATATATATACCAACTGCATGGCTGCAACAACTCAAAGAAGGGAGAAATCCCCCCAAAAAAGGCATCACTGGTTGTGATTTCCTATGGAGAAACTCTGATCATTGGTGGGTTGAACCTCAGGCAAGTGAAGGTCGAATGTTCATTCTTCATTTACGCATAGGTTCGTGATTGCTATATAGCAAATAAAACAGGAAATAATCGATTATAAACATAAACACTTTGCATTTTAGTGTAATAACACACCTATTTACTCTGAATAATGCAAACTAGGAAAATGACAGTTTATCTGTAATGGTTATTGCTTCTTACTCATGCTGTACTGGAGCAAAGGGAATTATTACAGTTTGTTCCAAAGTCATCAATGTGAAAAAAAGATTTGGGTATTTTACCACTGTACAACAAAAATCATCCATGCTGTCTGGCATAGGAGACCACCAGAAACAATATTTTATAATTTTCAAATAGCTGCATGAACTGTAGACATGTGAGTAAAAAAAAGTATTAATTTTAAGAACAACGCTCATTTTATTTGTTTATTTATCTTTTTATTTACTGTCGTTTATATTGGGGGGATTCTGGTTTATTATCAAGTGCTCAAAATGAAACATACAGGAAAAATTGTTTCACTTATTTTTTTTTCTACTTATTCTAAGGGGAAAACAACAAAGTTATTTCAACTGCATACATCGGAATGATACTAAATCAGGGCTCATGCACAACCTGGGAAACAGTTCAATCTCCTCTCTTTTCTGAGTTGAATGCCTCCCTGTTCATCCTCCATACATTTAATTCTGTTGGAGACCTCAGCCCCTAAACATTTGTTATTAATTTTCAATGAAGGATGCAAGAAGGTTAAGGTCCACTGTTGGAGTTTCCAATCTGGTTCAAACTTTCCCAGATTTACTGTATTTCTAGTGACCTGTGATTTGAGATGCCTTCCCATAGCCATGTTTTGCATGTTTATTTGGGCTTAGATTAAAAATCAAATAATCACTCTGCAGTCAAAGTACATTAGTGCATTTTAACACCACACACTGAATATGCACTCTCTCATTTATTATATTCATGAATTTCAAGAACATAACTAGTTTCACAAAAAATGATACTAGATGTAATATTCCCCATTAATCATGCACTGCAAAAACTTAAAAAAAGTTACTTGTGCTAAGCTGCTTATGTTGCTCGGCTGCTGTGGAATTTGCCTTACATTATAAAGTAGCACTTCTGTATGTGGTCAGACTTAGATTTTTCAAGTGACAGGTGCCCATAGTATTGGTATGGCTGCTGATATAAAAGAAGACTAGGATAGGCAGTCAGGCACTAACTAGTATGCAATACACTGCTGTGGGAAGCTCTGCACAAAGCAGGCAACTGGACTGATGGATTCTCCTGCATCACATGTGCTCTGGTCAGTTCCCATTATTTGCTCGATTTTTTTTTAATCGGCCATTTACAGATGATGGACTTTGCTGTATATGCCAGGAGATGGTGTTTTTTAAATAGATATTAAAGATTATCTCTCTGTGCAGTCCAAGGAAAATCTTTTGTCAGGTGCCATACCTCTGAACCTGCAGACATAGAAAATAAATAAAAAGACCCTTAAAAAGTAGGTACATCCAGTGAAAGCAATCTGGACATCTAATTATCATAAAATGTATATGCCAAGTAGAACATTGCTAGTCCTATTTCTAGTAGGAATGAGGAATACTTCTCAAAATTCATGTTGAAAAAAACAGATTGACAAAAATGGTGGAAAAAAATATGAACACATTATCAAAGAGATGGTGTTTAATTCTATAGCCTTCAGTGAACTATACTGCAAAATTCTACTAGACAAGATCAGTTTTTTGTTTCTGAAAAAGGGAGACGTAAACTATGTATCATGTGTGTTCTGTTTCTTTCAGTTATTCTTGCCACTAGTATGCTAGTTGCGTAGTATGGTTTTCTGTCTGTTACACAGCTTTAATAATCACGTGTGATGAGGGGAATTCAGAAAATTGTGTTAAAGGGCAAATCAAGCATGAAAATAGGGACATACTTCCAAAAATAGTTACATCATGCACATGGGTAAATCAAGCCTGAAAATGGGGATGTTCCTCCAAAACAGGGACAGCTGAAAAGTCTGCCAGGGCTATGCTAGAGTCCAATGAAGGTGGGCAGAAGTTAACTACTTAAGCTCACTGGCCGTAGCTATTTAACTGCAGTATCAGTGAACATTGTTTTCACTTGGACTTGGCTCATGGTAATAATCATCCTATCATTTTAAAGGAAACCCACTGACATTTAAAATGGAAATGAATGCACAACTTACATTAATTAAGTTTTAAGGCAGGCTTACAACATTTATTAATATATAAATATAAAAGCAGGGGGAGAAGGATGAGGGCAAATACTTATTTTCTTCTTTCTTTTTACTGCATACCCTAGGCAAGTTTTTTCACATTCTGATATCAGTTGCAAAGTTGAAAGTAGCAAATGGTTATATAGAGAAACTGTAGTATCATTTTGCTACTAGACACTGAATATGGTGCATGTGCTATAGAGTATATTTTCAGTTGTATGCACTTGTAAGAAAGAAGATTGTCCAGCCAGGTGCAGCTCTGGCTTACCGGAACTGTTATTTGTGCTAAGCTGCTTGTTGGAATTTGCTTTACATTAGGAAACAGTACATTTGCATGTGGTCAGGATTAGATTTTTCAAGTGCTAGGAATCCAGATCACAAGGCATCAAGCAGTAGAATGCCAGTGACCGTTTTCCAAATGAAAATTCTGTGGCATGTGATAATATACAAGTATGGAAATTTAAAGGATATGTCTTTAAGAGTAGTGATAGTAGCAAAGTTTGTGCATGACACATATCCCTTAGACAAACATCACACTAGTGGCTGCAGATTAAAGCTAGAAAAATAAGATAAAAAAAAACTTTGACATAATGAAAGCTTGTAAAAGTAAGAAAATACAGATTTTTAAGAAACTGGGTATAGAAAGAGTTCAAAGGAAGATTGGTATTTATTTTTTCACACAATGTTCTTACTGAGAAAGGTAATGCAGAAGATACTGAGCAAATATTTCCTTCATAACTTGTGCAAGTTCTCAATATAAAGAAAGTTAACTTATTCCTGTACAAATAAAGCTAGAAGAGAAAATTGTGAATTTTGAGATTGATACTTGGAATAAGATTACTATAATCAGTGAAATTAAATTCAGAGGTGTGAATAATACACTTTTACAATGCACTTTTAATGCACTGTGAATTTATAGAGGCAACCATTAAATATTCACAACTACTGATTTGAAAGTTACTTATAATGAACAAAAAGAAACATTATTTTTGATAATCATTAAAAATACTGGACCGGGTTTCTGGACAAAAGCCGATTAAACAAAATTAATTTAAATGAAGAAGAAATAACACATACAAATTCCAAAACTGATGGTTTATAAAAAATGGATGCCTTGTTAAAAGAATAAATAAGTACGGTGAAAATAAAAATAATGATACTACTAATAATTTCTGCAGGTGCTAAACCCAGTTTCGCAGACCAGGATTTGTTGCAGGGAGGAAATAAATATCTGACAGAAAGAAAAGCTTAATTTATGCTCTATAATAATTAGGCCGAACGCCATAGAAATTATTCACTTCAGTGAACATTATAACATGCCTGCTATTCAAATAACTTATTTGGAACGGGAGTTAACAATTCAAGTGAACACACTTCACATTATTGGAATGAGGCTAGAATTTCTCAAAATAAGCTATGATCTTTACACACAAATAGTTTGGAATGATCTTGCAATAAATGTCCATAAGAACATGTTTATAGAACAGTTTACCTTCTGGAAGATACATGGTACAATTTAGTAGGGCAGTGGTGTAAATGCCATTTTACAAACCAAAATGTGCAACATGGGTTTTGCTCAAAGCTTATCAAGAGTTTTATTTCCTGTGGACACAAAGACAGCCCCCAATCAAACACAAGGAAATGATTTAACCATACAACACATTTTTTTCACAAACATGGATTTCACGTGCTTGCCTGTCAACCTCATTCTCTTTTAACAGCTAATAAGTGATTCAATATTTAACTCCCATGCATGGCATATTTCAGAGATCTCCAAAAAGTATGTTGCAAGTTATGCCACACTCTTCAATTTAAATCTTAATTAATAGGCCAGGGCCAGACCTACATTTACAAGACTTAGAGGATAATTGCAAGACTTGGGGAAAGTGCTGATAATCATAAAGGATGCAAATTTTCTTCTTATTTGACATAAATATATCTCCTGAACAGAAATACAATAATTGGAATATGCAATATGTTATATTTATTGCCTGGAGAGATTAAAACAAAAACCATCATAAAGGATCCAGTTCCAACAGATTTTACTGAAATTATACTATTTTTGGGTTTTCTTACACCACCATATTGCTTCTGCTGTACAGAAAGGGTTCTACATGGCCCACCTCATTAGTTAGGGAATCTCACCCAGGGACAAGGTGGTCATAACATCCCTGTATTCTTCCCTTATAAAACTCATTATTGAGTACAACGCCCCTTTCGGCATGTACTTCACAAAGCACATGCAGCAGCTGAAGAGACCACAGAGGTTCCTCACCAGGAGAATCCAGGGCCTCAAACATCTGCTCTACACAGATAGACTAAAGGTCCTGTCCGTGTACTCAGTCTTGTACAGACTCCTCAGAGGTGACCTCTGTCTGGCATACAAAACAATCTCAGACCCTGCCTTGATGGGACTGCTGCATATCTGCAAGTCAAGTTCCACTCAAGTAACCCGCATGTGCAACCTCAACCTGGTCTATGACATCAATAGGACATGTTGGCGAGACAGATTTGTGTCCCATAAACTCCTCCTTTTGTGGAATAGACTCCATCTCCACACCAAGTAGAGTATCTCATTAACCCTTTTTAAGTGCAACTTGGATAACTGGATGGGGAACAGAAAATATGCCCCTGGGACTCCACCTGTGTCCCTGCTGGACAGTGGCATAAGGTGCTGACTTTTTGGAACATGGACTAAATTCTTGGCTAGGCTTGTAAAGGCCTCAGGGCCAATAGCCTAGTAACTTCCTATGATCATATAGTCCTATTAGGAGATTCATACCACATCTGACAAATTCATTAAACATTTTTTTCAAAGTTTTTATGCAAAGGGGTCAGATACAGAACCATGAATTTCTAAATGCCAGGAAACAATATACTGAAAACTAATGCCCAAACCTCAAAAGGGTCAAAATGAAATGATAAGGTTCTTGGAGGGGTCATGTCCTCCTACACTCATTGACAAGGGGACAATATCCCACCTCCCAACTTATCTTAACTCACACCAAACTGACACTTATTACCGAAACCCCTCTCCCTCCACTCTCCTTTATGCCTCCCCGATATTCTCCGGCGCTTAAAATTATTATTACCCAAGTAAAACTCTCACTGTACAAAAATACTTACCCCGTACTCCAACGATGCACTATATGCCAATTCCATTGGCAAATCCTGGAACGCCCTACCAAACAACCTAAGACCTCCTACAGCCTCTGCCTAACCCAAAACCAAAGATCACTCTATTTTAATCATTTAATAATTCTTGTTTTCTCTTATTTGATCTGTAAGCAATCTGTCTGTTTATCTGTCTATCTGTCTACAAATGCCATAATCATACCAACTTGAAGAAAGGAGAAATCTCCCAAATAAAGGAATCACTGCTGACACACACTTGGAAATCATATAAATAGGGATTTCACATGAAAACAGTGATTGTCATTTCAAAGGATTCATTAACATCATGTCCAGATCATGGCCAAGTTAACATGATTGACTGTGTTACCACATTGAGCATCATTGTTAATCAAATATGTAAGAAACCAAGCCACATAGCATAATGAGTTGCCTCACCTGGAGACCATCACAGAGGTCATGGACATGTCATGACATGCAAGTGCATGGCCATATATCTATGAGCATGATGTAAATAAAATAGTGCATGACAAACCAGAGAATCAAATGTACATGCACATGTACTCATCGGCATCAGGGGTAACTAAAACTATGAGCAATTGAAAGCCTGGCAACAAACAGACAATGAAACATAATGATGTACATTTCATTAACTGACATCATGTACATTTTGAACATTTTTTGCAAGGTTATCTGCATAAACAGTCATTGAAATGTTCAGCATTAAAATCTTGTTTTAGGACTGTACAGCCATGTAAGACATTTTAACTTCTACACAGGCACATCTCAAGCTGTCAGTGCAGATAACCACAACAGGCAGAAGGAATTGCATAGAATGTCTCATGATGCATAAAGAGGACAAGCTATAAAACACATAACAGGTGAGAATTATGCATGCAAGAGATGTAGCATCTGTCAGTAATCCTGTATTATGATGCAACATCACATAGATCCCTAACAACACTGGAGTATGAGCTATGTACTCATATTATAAATGTCATAGAAATGGAAGATTTTTTTAAGTGAGTTAGTGCACTGCTGCAGACCAGATGCCAGTGCATCCAAGTTTTAATGATAATGTGAGGCACTGAATACACGCCATAGTGCAAGGGGTCTTATGAACACAATCAGTGCCATTTCTCACATGTACAGACTGACTGCAATAAAACAGAGCAATTAACAGACTTCAGGGGAAGTAAACCCAGAGTTCCCACATGGCATATGTACCACACATGCATACACCTTAAAAAGGATTGCCAATGAATCAGTTTTATTGCAAGACCCCAGAACAAAGAACTTATCCTTCCAACTATACATTGATCATTTACCTAGCCATTATTAACATATATCTGCTAACTGGCCATCAGAACAGTGGCATAAGATTCCAGATAAATGAATTATGTTGAGACATGACAGGATAGCTAACGTTTGTGTGAAATGTAATGCATGAGACCAGTAAAGCAGATAATATCAGGGATAACAGTGAAAACCTGCAGGTATCACTGACAGGTTTCGAACCACTGAAGGAGCGCAGCATGCTGCTGAAGTACTAGGAGTAAAGACAAGTGAAATAGCACATTGCTAGTGCACAGAACATTTGCTATCAGGCAATGAAAATGCACATACCTATGTTTGAACCATAATTCTTTTAATTAATATATTTTTAAGTATAAAATGTTGTCAAGGCATGCTTAAAGAGTACCCAGGACAGACATGACTGCTAAATATATGTCAGGGGAATAAATAACCTGATAGCAGTCAAACAAAACAAAGCTGATGTGTTTGAACTTCTGAATTTGTGCAAAGATATATTTACATGGTTGGGAAATTGGAAAGGCATGTTAACATAATACTTGAGAGTGGTGGCTACCAAATACATTTCAGGGGAAAAGACAATGTGATATCAGGCAAAACAATGCACTTAACTGTTTTCCAAATAGTTACATATGACATTGATAATGGAAAATCATGGACACAACTATTATATGCCACAACAAGGTGATCACAAGAGCTGTGAATATGTAATAATTGTACAGTTAAAATTAATGCAGTGGAAAGTAAAATGCACAGTTAAAATATTTATAGATTAGTTGAGGAGTGAAAGCCAACAAAAATGTATGTATTTTTGCATGGTGACAGCAAGATATAGAATCTGTCAGATAGACATGACACCCTACTTCAGTTTTATGCCTAAATGGCATTGTTATTATATCATAATGACCATTGTCATTATTGTTCAGGTGTGATCTGCATAGATTTAAACCCTATGTGCCTAAGTTCCTGTTTTTTAGTTTAGTAGCTAATGATATATAGTACAAGATCTACAATTTTTGTCTGAAATCACACACATTGAGGAAGAGAATCAACAGTGTGTGTGTGAATGGAAATGGCCACAATTAAAAGTGAGCACAACACTCCCTGTATGAAGGTCATCTCAAACTTTAGCACAACACATCTGTGCAGTAAGTCATTATTGTCTAACAATTGTTTGATACACTACTACAATGCAGAGAAGATGGGATTCGAAACCCTGCCTATCTAACTCACAATAAAATGAACTGATTAAGCTAGTGATGCCACAGAACTATTTGTATGACAGTTGTGAGAAACTACAGATTTGAAGAATATGTGACAACATTATTGGAAACTGACAATGAAAGTGAACATTGTGCAACAGATGACAGTAACTGGTGGAACACAATCCCCAACATAACATACAAACAGTTGGAACATCACATCAGGGATATAGTGAATTGTAGAAGCAACAATGGTTGATGTAATAAATGTCTACATAGCTCTATATCAATAATGTCGCATTCTGCATTTTGACTCTAACCTCCATTGTGCAACAGTCAGAAGACCCATGTGGCTGAAGGCAAATTCTCAACAGTTTTTGTGAGAGTAAGAAAAGTGAGAATTACTATTTCCCACCACTGAATAGTGATGCTGCCTTGTGCTAAAAATGTATTATGTTAAACTAACCATACTTACAAGGTAGTACAGTACTTAAGGGATCAAAATCTCCCACATATCAAAAACAATAAAATATCTCACATCACATCTGTTGAGAAAGCTGTTCCTGCCTGTTACCTGATGATTTTGTACATAAGCACTTTACTGGATTTAAACACCTGCCTACCTCACTAAACATTCTCTGGAACTGTGCACTTGCTACAGACATCTGTGCACTTGCTACAGACACCACAGAAGAAGTCATATCATAGCTGTCAAAAGGCAAACATTTGAAGGGATACATGGAACAGGGTTTTAGAATATATGTGTTCTCCCTTAAAAGGGAGTACAAACCTTGCAGGATCAAAACCCTGTCCCTCTTTAAATTTTACTACAAAGTAGAACTATACATATCTCATCTGTTGAGTAAGCCAGTCCTGCTTGCTCCCAGTTGATTTTGTACACACTTATACCTTGTATTTGTATACCTGCCTACCTCAATAAAAATATCTAATTCTGTCTACTAGTTGCTAATGTCACTAGAAAAAGTCATATCACAGTGGAGAGAAGGCATGCAGTTGAAGGGAGCACAGCACATGTAAGGAGGAATGGGTAATGTCCTTTTTGAAACAAAAACTGCCAAAGTGTCAGTCACAATTCACAATATACTGTACTGATATTTCAGACCTCCCATCAGGAGTACATTAAACCATTGAGCCTGTTACACTTGTAATAATAACTGTGTTTTCATACTGGTACCAGTACTGTTTCCTGTTGTGCAGCAGTGCTAACAATATTAATTCATGGAGCACCATATGAATATGGATGAAGGCAAATTATGATCATTTTCCCATATAGGGAGTGAAGTATCAGTTAAGTTTGAATAGTAATTCTGCTTGATGCCAAGCCTTGTGCAACTGTGAGATTAGGAAGACCAGCCCCTGTGGTAGAGTTACTCTGATACAGGTGTTGTAGGCAGTGCAGGTAGTGCATATGTTGTGGAATTGCCACAAATGTTTCATGTTAAGACATCTGGGGCAGTGCTGGGGATAAGGAAGTGATGAGGCAATCAGGTGCAGGATTCTTTCAATTTCTTGTGAAGTAATACATGTGCTACTTAACATTTAATGTCATAACAGGGAAGGTTACATGCGTATGTAATAAGGATTCTAAGTACATATTACTGGAATGGAAGTCATGAGTGATGAACTGATGTGTTCAAAGCAATGTTGTAACAGGGCAAATCACAAAGCGACTTGGACTGTCACACGTCTGACAAGTCACGGATGATAGAATTGTACAGAATGGAAATCACAAAGGTGATGTTAGAGGGACTGAACAGGAAGGTGTTGGGTGATGTGACAGCTGTTGCATAGTGGAATGCAAAACATGCATTTCCGATTGTTAACCTCCAGATCACTGCATCAGAGGAAAATTACTGCCACGTGTAGACAATGTACAGGATAGCAACATGGCATTCATGCCAATGATTATAAATGCAGACGTCAGTAACAGTCTGCAAATAAGTTTGAATACTGTGACACAGAGAAGCAAAATGTAAAAGAATCACACCATCAGTTTCACATATCAGTGCATCAACTGCATTGGAAATGACTCTTCATATCATGTATCCATTGTTCCAAAAAGCATATACACCTAACAGACATTACTGATATTACTTGCAGTCAAAATTACGTATTGAAGTGCAATGCTACCAAGGTTAGTTATATGCCCAGTGGAAAAATATTGATAAAAGCATAATTATATTTTGCATTTTTGCCATAGGACAACAACTATCAATAGGTTTTGCTGCTTGATGTCAAGTATTGCACAACTGCTGATTATAGAAATGGAAAAGTCTGTTCATAAGCAATTTCTGGAAATGTGTGTTGTATGTGAATTTATTTTTTGACCAGATTAAAGGTAAAAATAGGTTTGATAAGAGGTAAAATGTGAAACAAACAGGGGGTAGGACACTTATTTGGTTATTCACATCATAAATGATGACTGACAACTTAATAAAGTTTTGTGACCAATTTGACCAAAGCAGGCATGTAATGCACACACATATACATGGAAACACACACACACACACACACACACACACACACACACACACACACACACACACACACACACGCGCACACACGCACACACGCACACATGCACACAATGCCAAAGTAGAGAGTTATGCATGGTAAATATTTTTTTTTGCAAGACAGGTGCCATTTTTTTAAAGAGAGGGAGTAACACTGAGGAAGGTATTTAGGAATAATAGGGGTAGGTATGTAGATTAGATTAGGCAACAGGTATTGACATACAGGACATACAATAGAGATTTTTTTTCACATTTCTATGCCACTGTATAACTGTTGGCAATGATACCCATTTTTGAGATGTAAGCAGCGTAGCTGTCAGTCTTAGCTAAACTATTCCAAGCCTCAGTTTTGTATTGAGACCCAGTATAGCCATCCTTCAGAAACTTCCAGTTGTAGTTTCTAAAGAGGAAGGCTACAAAACTGGAAGACTTTTGCTCGCAACCACTTGAGACTCTAAATGGAGCACTACCTTCACCATCACCTGCCATGTATTCTCAATAAAGATATCAGCATAAATGGCTGGAAAATGGCAGCTAAATCAGATCTCATGTGTTCTAGCCAGTGCACAATGACAGCAACCTGAGAACCACATTCGAGCAAGAGGTGATAGAGAGATGGAATACAATATACTCTAGTTATTATTTCTGCAATATCCATTTTAGCTGAGATACATGGCAATAACACTTGGCCATGTGTGTTAATATATACTTATATATATATATATATATATATATATATATATATATATATATATATATATATATTTATATATATGTATATATAGGGGTCTACCTCATATGATCAACAGACCATTTGATCAAAATTCATTTGGCCAACAGCTCATTTGGTCGACAACCAGTATTAAAGGCACTTAACAGGGATTTGCCCCCCTCCTCAATGTTGTGCGACCCTGGAGTTGTTATATATAGTTGGGGGGTGTGGTTTAAAAGCATGGAAATACAAGAAAAACTACACATTTTAAACGAAAATAAGGGCTGTGCCCCCCACCCACCCCTAACTATATATATCAACTCCAGGGTCGTACAACATTGGGGGGGGCAAATCCCTATTAAGTGCTTGAATACTGGTTGTCAACCAAATGAGCTGTTGACCAAATGAATGTCGATCAAATGGTCCGTCGGTCTTCTGAAGTAAACCCATATATATATATATATATATATATATATATATATATATATATATATATATATATATATATATCTGTATGTATGCAACAACTTAATATGCTCCATAATGACTTCAGGTCATGCTGTTACTTTTGATATCTCAGCTACATTTTAATTGGCATTGTCCCACCTCTGGGCATGCGCTTATGGATAGTTTATAACATTTATAAGGTTAATGCTGCTGCACACAAATTTTTAGTCCCCTGCTTGATAGTGTTTGTGATGCCCATGCCCTGGCCCAGTAATCAAGGAGTCTCAATCCTCACCACTAGCACCAGTGAGGGGTGTCCACATTGGGAGGGATAACAAGTACACACACAGTAAAGTACAATTTCCCTTAATAGCACACAGAGATCACAGTCAGTCTGGGACTGGTTTCTCCCTTTCTCTCCAGATCCGCAATAAGACACTGCACTGGCACAGCTTTAGGGTACAGATCTCAGCCAAGTAGGCAAGCCAAAGCCTCCAGTGCCCTCTCTGTCCAGTCAGTGCTTTGTGTCCCTGCCCAAGTTGCTGACACACACACACACTTTGAGATTTGGTTTATATACACACATACAGACACTCCTGGGGAAGGCTGGCACAGGTTATCCAGCTATGCCCCTCCTGCCAGACTATAAGGTAGTAATTACTGCCGCCAACTACTCTTATCAGCTACTAAAAAGGCCCTTACTAAAGGGTGTCCTATTATACTGTGCAATATTATTGTACGAACAGTAAGTGGGCAAACAGCAAGGCTTATTGGAGTTGCTTTGTACAGTATCACCAAATACATACAAGTACTCTATAGCTTAAATTGTCTCTAAACAAAACATCACTGCTGACTCATTTTAGATTACATCACTCTTCTTTGGTTCCCAGACTAACAGAATCTCAGAGTTTTAACATTTCTTTGCTGTTGCACCTGGCCAGGAAACTACAGCAATAAAAGACATTATATATGCAAAATCTAGCAATTAACTCTGGTCTCAAAACAATAGAAGGAATTCTTCAGTCCAGACATTATGTCTCCCAGCTTCGAGATCAAACAGTCATACAATGCTTGACTTATCAGCTTTCTTCCAGCAGAGTGCACTGTGGTTACAGTTTTGAAGTTCAACATTTAACCCAGTTTTCTTACATTTAAGAGGACAAGCCTGTGGATTATATTCATATTTACAATGACATAGAATTATCTAAAAAATTATATCTACCTAGGCTGACAGCCTTCACATATCTTCACAGTGTTGTTCCACTGTCTTGTCTTACTTATGTGTATTTGTATCAGTATTACTGCATGCACTGCTGTGACATAACATACATTTTATGACTATGTATAGCACCTTAGAATTAAACCTAAGTCAAAATGAGACATGAACTTCTAAACTATGTATATTAAATAGTAACACCATGGAGAACTGACCTTACAAGGGTATAACATGAGGACTACAAGTATGTTGTTGGCTGGCAATATACCTTCTAAGTATAGCCTATAGCTTTGATTTATATGAAGAATTCTATAGTATATATTGTACTAATGTGTATATGTCATCATGTCTATCAAGTTCTGTTTTTGCTTGCTATGTCTATGATTTGAGTTTGTTTTACTGTAGTACTTATACAGACTGACATGGTGAAAGTCAAATGAAGAGATGTTCAGTTTGTAATAACACTGTTACTAAGGCAGCCACGGTGGTGCACCAGTTAGCATTGCCGCCTCACAGCAAGAGGTTCTCCGGTTCAATTCTCAGCTGGGGTGCCTTCTGTGCAGAGTCTGCATGTCCTCCCTGTGGTCATGTGGATTTCCTCCGGGTGCTCAGGTTTCCTCCCACATCCCAAAGACATGCAGTAGGTGAATTGGACACTCTAAATTGGCCCTAGGTGTGTGTGTGTGTGTGTGTGTGTGTGTGTGTGTGTGTGTGTGTGTGTGTGTGTGTACGTTCTGTGGAAGGCTGGGCACTGGGCTGGCAACTCGACACCGTAAAACTCCACTGCCAATCATGAGTGGACAGATGATCCACTGTGGCGACCCCTAACCGGGAAAAAGCCAAAAGAAGATAAAGACTGTTGCACTGTATTTTGTTATTTAAATGGAATAATAATTTTATACATAAAAGCTTTTATGTGGATCACTTTCTCCTTACATTAATTATGCTCATATCTTGAATGCTAACTAACATGTGCTGATTCCCAGCTAAGACACATGGCTGATGGCAAAGTATTAACACATGCATAATTATTTTTTTGAGTTTTTGCCATAGGATGAGAAGTGTAAATCTCTGCAGTCATTACTGACCACTGACAGTAGTCTATGCCAACATCCACTCAAAGAATGAACACAAAAAGGACAGCTGTAGTTTGCAATACACTTGTTGTCCATGTGTATGATGTGCGCTTATTTTATCTGATATCATTATTATCTTAAGGGAAGCCAAATGTAGAAGGCAGAGTCATGCAGACTGTCCCTGAAAGGATGTATGTGCACATGAGCATATTCCAGAAGGATTTACACATGATCAGTAACCAGATATGCCACTGAAACAGTGGGAGTACATTGTTTCTAAGATGTTTTTATGTACTTTACACATTCAACTACCTGTGTACTTTGCAAGTTATGTTTTCCAATTTTTTTCACATGTACTTTTTTATTTCACAGCATGCACACAGAAATGTGAAATAATCATAATAATAGTAATAGTAATAATAATAATAATATAACATAATAATAATAATCGTAAAATAATGTTGTTTGTCTTTTTGGCTTTTCCCGGTTAGGGGTTGCCACAGGGGAACTCTGGTTCGCTAATGATTGGCAGTAGATTTTTATGGTGCCAAATTGCCAGCCCGATGCCCAATCTTCATCAAAGGCACATCCATTTATGCATGTCTTTCGGAGGCCACTCGACCACGGGGAGGACATGCAGACTCCACACAGAAGACACTCCAGCCGAGAATCGTACAGGAGAATCTCTTGCTGTGAGGCAACAAAATAATAGTAAAATAATAATAATAGTAATGGTAATTGTGCAAAAGGGGTTATGGACAGATGGATAGAATAATAAGCATCACACAAAGGATAAAGGAATATATTGATAAAATTGAGTGCACTGGTTTATCAAGTTTGTGGGTTTCAATAAGTAAAATGTATACACAAATTATTCCAGTGTGAGTTACAGAATACCTTAATAGTATTTGAACAGTGCAATTATGGTATTTTACTGCAGCATTGACATCAGAAACCTTTTTTTCCCACAATAATGGTTAAATAAAAAAGCAGAAAGTCTACTAGAAATTGAGATCATTGTTCTCCTACAATGTGTAATTAGGTTGTACTATAGTTATGCTGTCAGACTATTGTTATTTTGGTTTACGCAGTACTGTTGCATTACTGGGATTATAGGGCACATGAGGATGATAATGAAGTTAAGGATTCATACACTTTCTGCAGGGCAGACTTATTCCTAACCTTGTTGTACATTACTAATTGGATTACCTTTGTTCATGCTATGTCTTAAGGCTTAGCATAAGTATATATATACCACTGTTTTAATGTGAATTTATACTTTATGTTTGAATTACATGGACATTATTGTGGATATCAATAACATTGCTAGCCATCTTCATCCCACGTCTGAGATGTGTGTACAGCCACCTCACATAAATTTTACAATATGTGTGCAAATATCTGTGTATCAAGGTTCAGTGCTATTTCAATGTGAGTATAACTTAAGCCTATTAGTAAGAGTTACTTATCTGGCACACCTTCTCACAGAGTGATTTTAATTTCCATGGATCTTTAATGCATCATCATTAACTGAAAAATATTGATAATGAGACACCATTACAAGGCATTAGCTAGGCAAAAGTAATCGTCCCCATCCTTGTGCTGCTCAGGCATGTGCACATCATTGGGTAGAAGCCAGCATAAAGTTTAACACCGTTTTTTATATCTTGTTATTTTATCTCTGATTCTCATTGTTTGTCATTAGAAAGGGCTATCTTATGTACAAGCAAACTGTAGCTGCTCCAAGGGTCCTGGTCATCTATAAACTCACATACACTTTAGACAGTACAACCTGAAGCTTATCTGATTAATGTTTGTTTGTGATTTGTTGTGCAACTGCTTAGTAAGAGAAGGTTTATTTTGAATTTAATTTAGCTCTGATTTTCACTTTTGGTAGCAAAAAAAGGATAGCTTGTAGACAGGAAAATTTATTTTGAGTTATATGTTGTTGCTTTATCTCTGATTTTCATTGTTTGTTATCAAACACTTAGAGTCCTAGTGGCTCAGTGGGTAATGCACTTGCCTTAGATGATGGAAGACTACAAGGATGTGGGTTCTCTTCACAATCTGGGTGACTAATATTAGGGGATGGTTTGGCATAATTGTTAAGGTTAGAATCAATCCTCTGTTAATTAGAGGTTTGATTCTAATCTCTCATTTATGGCTAGGCTAGTAATAGTCTGCAGACTAATAACCTAGTATTTAGATATGAATCTGTGAACTTATAAGAAATGGATAGATTGCATATAGGCAAACTCTAACCATCTCAAGGAGCCTAGTCAGCTATAAATTCACTCATATTTTAGACAGGACAGCCCAGAGCTGATATAAAACTATCCAGCGTTGGTTTATAATTTATTGTGCAACTGCTTAGTAAGAGAAGATTTAGTTTGATTTACATCTCTAATTTTTACTATTATAACAAGGTGCAACTGCAAACAATAGTGAATAGAAGCTGCTGCATGGGTTTCTGCATGATGTAAATGACATCCAGTGTTTCAGTTTGACTGCCACAAGTGGTATTGTAGATCAGCGTGACAATTTTATGAATCACTTCCCCTTGTACAAGGTTAGTGCAGTGTATTTAATTTAATATTTAGTTGCATATTCTTTGTGTAATTTCTTCATACAAGATTACTTTAATTACTAATTATTTCTGATTTTAGTTTTTCTTTTCTTTTACAATTTCTTATTCATTATTCCTTAAATGAGTATGCCATTAGTATTTTGCTAAAACACAACTATCTTGCACAGTGTACTAATTTCTATGCAGATATAAAAGTAACACATGATAACAACTGCGCTCCTCATGTCAAACATTGGATTATTTTATTTCCAATTATTAATAGTCTAGACTTATTGATGAGGACTGCACTTGTGCAATTGGCACTGCTTGGAAAACTTTTGTTACATATATCAGTCACTGAGTTCATGAGATAAATATTATTAAGCAAAATGCAAATAGGACACAATTAGGAAGGGAAATGTCCAGTATCAGTAAAGATCATGCAACTCCTGCTAAACACAATACTACTAATGATAACTTTGGAATTCAGGACATATGCATTCAGCTGTTTGAGGATTCAGAGCATGTGGAAGGAAGTAAAAGAAATGAAGGAAGATGTTCACAGCAAATAACAAGAAAGAAAAACAAAGTGATTAATGTCTATAATGCAAAGGAAATATATACTAAAAAGGACACTGCTTCTTTGTGCAACCCACAGATTACAGGAAATTATATTGTTCAATCAAAAAACATTTAGTCTACAGAAAATGGCATCATTTTCCAACAGGAAAGGTAAATAACAAGAAACAAGAGGGAAGTTAAAAAGAAGAAATTAAAACTGAAATTGGAAAGACTGAAAACATTACTATTTGAAAAAAGAGGAAAAAGACCAAAGTTGACAAAATGGCTCGTGCTATGGAAATACAAAGACAGCTGAACAAGAAGTGCATGTTTGAAAATATAATCAGCAATGAAGGCAGTGAGGTTAATAAGGCTAATGGTGATGAAGATCATTCCTTTGTAGCAGTTAATAGAGCAGACATTACTGAATTAGAAGTGGGAGATTCATCAGATATTGTCAGAAGTTATATACTACTAACTGGTGATTCAATTATTAGAGGAGTTGTATTTACATTAATAGAGAGGATAATGAACATCGAGTAGTGTTATGCATTCCAAGAACAAAAACACAGGATGTGAGAAGGGCTTTATAATGCCTTAATGTAACAAAAGTATGGAGCTGTTTTTTTTTTCATATTGGACAAATGATCAAATCTTCAAGGACTCCCTGAATGCTAGTAGGGAAAATACAGCCCTTTTTGATAGCATAGCTTGTACAGGTGTTAGGACATATTTTTCACAAATCACATATAGAAGGGAGAGTCAGGTCAGTGTGAATGAAAAGATTCAGGAAATACCTATATTAAACATGCTTCATTTAAAAAGTAGAAATATGTAGGGGAATTAGGCACACATGGATTTAGACAGGATGGAGCACCACAGACCTTTAGATTTTGCTTGTAGTTTAGAGAAATAGATTCCAAACAGTAGAGGTCCCAGGATTGATCCCTGTGGAACACCACTGGTTATAGGTCTGCTGTTGGAGGTGGATTCCCCTATTTTGATAATATGGGTTCTATCAGTGATCCAGTTAGTGATCCATCTAATGATATAAGGGTTGATACCTAGCTGAGTGAGTTTGTCAATGATGCCTGAGTAGGGGAAATTGTTGAACACCTTGGCTAACTCTTGGTAGATTGTATGCACAAATTTCCCCTCATCCAGGGTCTTGGTGACTGTCTCAAAGAAGTGCACCAGGTTTAACAAGCATGATTTCCCTTTGACAAACCTAAACTGAGTAGGGTCAGGTGTTTGGAGATTAGCTATATCTTTGTTAATAAGGTCCATGATGATTTGCTCCATGGCATTGCAGATAAGGCTAGTCAGGTTAATAGGTCTATAATTACCAGGGTCAGTGGAAGCACCACATTTGTGCAAGGGAATAACAGTGGCCGTTTTCCGTTCACCTAGGATGAAGCCAGTGCTTAGACTATGATTGAAAACAGTACCCAATGGTGTTGCTAATTCTTCTTGCAGCCCATGTAAGACACAGCCTGGGATGTTATCAGGTCCCATACTTGCGGTGTTTTTGGCCTCAGAGAGGGCATTTATGGCCTGCTCTTAAGAGATACAAGGTAGGGGACAGGTGATAGGGATGTCATGGGATACATGTGGTGGGGACAGGGCAATGAAGTTTTCACAGAACTTGCCGGCCAGCAGTTTACCTATGTCCACAGGCAGAGTATATGTGATATCATTTACTATCAGTTTGGCACAAATCTTGGCCTTTCCTTTTAGCTTATGGATGTAGATAAAGAATGCCTTATGGTTGTCCTTAGTTGAGGAAGCTAATCTGGATTCATAGTTTGCATTGAGAGACTTCACAAGAAGTCTTATTCGCTTGTTTAAGCTGAGGAGGTAGTGTTTCTAGTTTAGGGCTTGTTCCCTATTACTCTTCGATAGCAATTTCTTCCTTTTATTGTAAAGCCTGTTAATGGTAGTTGTCCACCAGGCAGGTTTGCTCTTCCTTGGTCCTAACAGGTATGGCTGAGTCAATACAGTTATACAGGTGTTTGCATAAAGCATTGGTGTAGAACTCAGCAGAGTTGTCAGTTCCATCTGAGGGGGAGGTGCAGTGAAGCTATTTATACCATCCCGTAAGAGGCTATAATGTGCTTTGGAGAGTTTTTTAGTTTAGTTCTTCTAATTCTTACACAGAACAATATTTGGAAACAGAAATACCTTAAATAATATATTAAACAACAGAAAACTCAAATTCTGCAAGGATGACATTTTATTTAGGCAAAAAGAGAAGTCTAGTCTTTCACATTGGTCATGGGATGGTTTATCCTACAAAATCTCATTTTTCCGTAAAAAGTATCCAGTTTGGCGATTAGAAAAGGAGGCAGTGCTAATCTTATGGTATAGATGTAAGCAGGTACAATGAGAGCCAAATGAAGAGGGAAATGTGAGGCTGATACCCTGTTATGTTGGAAGTCTTACAGTCATAGTCAGTTAATAACGTTATGTTAGCAACTTCTAGTGTGATGTTAGAGGAAGTTAGAAAATGTTATGAAAAGTTGTTTAACTTTCAGAAGAGTAGGTGTTTAGGGAATATAATAATAACAATGAAGGCCATAGCAGAGAATAATAGTACAGAGATGAATAGAAGGATAGGTTGAGAGAAGTAATAAGGGATATTAATTATTTAGTGAAAGGAAAGGTTGGGGTGGGGTCTTGGTGGAAAATTATCATTTACAACATCTGATACATGAGAAACAATCTACATCCCTGTAATTTCAACTTTTATTTAATTAGCAAAAATTAAATTAATCATAAATAAATCCTTGATTCTGTCCAAAGTGTTTTTGGGAAAGAAAACACAGCACTGATCTGAGATCTTAATTATCTGGAGACCTGTGTAGGAATTTAAATGGCTATGCACTTTGAGGGCTAGGTTGCTGCTGGGAAAGCAATTTGACAATTTCCCATATATTTAAGAAAATTAAATGTATCATGTTGGTATATTTTGTCTAAATCATCTTCATTTTCCCTCTTTCTCCTCTAATATTTAATTTACCACAACTGGCCAACAGCATAGATTTTCTATTTAGCAACAACAGCAGATTATTAAATATGCCTCCTAGAAAGTAGAAAGATAAGCAGCTGGTTGTAGTTTTGTGTAATGTCAAGTAAGAAGCAAACTGTTAAAACTGTACAAACATCTACAAACTGGTTAAAAGGAGTTATAATGGAAGGCTGCTCTAGAAATGATTAGAAGCTGTCCAAATATAAACTATGGCAAAGTGGACAGTAAGAAATTATTAGAAAAAAACAGTTAAGGGGCAGCAGTCAGTGATAATGAGCATGTCAGAATGCATTGTATTCCCCTACAGGTCACTGATTTACATGTCCACATTGTGTGTCCTGGCCATGCATATCTCACCACGGGTTTTATTCTGTACAATGTAAACATAGTGAGGAACAGGTCCTTGTAGGGAGGTTGCAACAAGTAAGGTGATGGACAGCTTCTGATAGCATATTCCCTCTGTTAGGAAAGGCATGTAGGCCATGCATCTGTACTCTTCCTTTCAGTGTTTTCATCAAATGCCTGAGGTGTTATTCAAACCTGGGTCATTAAAGATGCAAGCATGAATGTATTACCCCATGGCATGGGAGCAGCTGAAAAGACACTTACAAAATAACTTATATTGTGACAAGATGCATTTCTGCAGAGCTAGAACATACTCTTCTTACAATGACAGGCAAACATAATTATTTGCTACCATAAATGTCATTATTGCATCCTGTATTTAGTACTGAAGCAGTATGTCAGCTGTTATATAGACATACAATTGACTCGTACAAGCCCTGGGAATGTTGTGGTGGTGTTGGAATTTACATGTAGCTCTAGGGAAGATGGGTCATTTTGTCTATTCTCATTAACTCAAAAAAAACTGCAAACATTGAAGTGCACCATGCTAGATTGCTATTTTTTTCCTTTTAGTTAATCCTATGTTGTGTCTTTAGATATTCCAGCTGGTCTTGTATGATACAGTCTCACAGGTTGTTTTTGACTGCATACACCACTTCACCAGTGAAATTAAGGGAATTAAACAGCCACTTGTAATTCAGTAGTCAGTAGATAAACCAGTATGTTATTGTGTTGTGAAATATGACTAGGAGACATTCTAGAGAATCTTTTTCTGTCCCTTCTTCAGAGGTTGCTATAGGTTGTTCTTCTCAGAGCTGAGGTATCCAGTATTCAGATGATATTCTTACCAAGCCTGGGAAAACATCATAACAAGAAAGCATATTTTGCCAGTATTGGGCTTCAGTAAGAAGTTGATGATGTAGCCAATGTGTAGCCCTTCTGTAGAAGGCCACCATAATTCTTTTGCTACCTTGGCCTAGTATCTCCCCACTACAGAACAGAAAAATGATCCCATTATAGGTTCATAGATTAGTATCAGGCTAACTGCCCTTGTTGGCCATTTTAAGTCTAGCTAATTACTGCATGTGAGACTCAAACCCTGCACCTTATGTCTGCAGTCTTGAAATCCTGAAAGCACGGAACTACATGAGCCAGCCTGAGGATTCTCTTCTTAGCAATGCAGCTCTTTGCAGTGACATCACCATTAGAAGAACAGTACCTGCACAATCCTATATTCTGGATGGATTCAAACTGAATCAAAATTTCAGGAAGAGCTGCATAGAGCAGAAAGCTGAATGCCATTGTTTTTAGAGGACAAATGAACTGTCTTGGAAAAGGGGGATAACAGTAGTGCATAACAAGTTGGAGAAAGTAGAGAAAGGCTTTCAAACTGTGGTACATATATTTATGTTCAGTGAGTTTTCCTTTGCATGGTTCAGGTGCATTTGATATTTTTATTTTAATCATTCTGTTTTGCTATGTGAATTCTGCTGATGTTGCTAAAGTCTGTAACTGCCAAGGAAAGATGCAGTTATCCAAATTTATACCCTTAAGATTTTTTTTTTCCTCAAAAATCTCTTTACTGATTTATAGAATATAACAAAACATCAAACATCAAGACAATGTACATATAGTCATTTAGGAGTTGATTGAAGTTATACAAATTGTAAAGAACGTTTCAACTCATGAAAGTGAGAGAAAATAAAAAACAAACATTATATACAATATATACAAATGGTAACCAAAGTGAAAAAGATGAAATAATATTATAAACATATGAAAAAGAGAAATAAGAGAGTGAATAAATCTCACACTATACAAAGATAAAAAAGTGTAGAATCTATTAGTCATAATTAATAATACAAAGGACCTTCTCCAAAACTTTATTATTTAAAGCCCTTTTTTTAGGACTTTTCACCAAAGTCTTTTGTGCTGAAATGTACAAGTAAGCCATTGTTCTAAAGGCATTCCAATTCAATTTGGTACGGTCAAGCCAATTTCTGGAAATGTAAAGTTTTATGAGAGAGCAAATAAATATGAACACATGTGTGTCTGATTTAGAAAGATGTAATATAGGTATGTGTAGAATTGCAGTTTCCCAGGATAAAGTGGACTTATGATAACCCATTTTCTGTAATCTTACTTTCAAGGAAGTCCAGAGTTTATGTGAGTAATGGCAATACCAAAAAAATATGTAAAAGGTCAGCTTTAGGATAGGAGCAACAAGGGCAAGAAGGAGAATTATTAGCATCAAATTTATTAAGTTTGGAGGGAGAATGATAAGCATTATTGTTTATCATCAGTTGGGTATAGAACAATTTCTTGAAAGGGGAGTGTTCCAGAGTGTTTCTAATGGCCAAGAGTTTTTGTTTCTCATTTAATTGAGAATTATGTTTGTCCCAGAAGTTAGAAGAGAGACATAACGAATCTTGTATAAATTTATTTAAGAAGTTATAAGATTTTGATAACATTTTCTCAGGTAACAATAATGTTCTAATGATAATTTCTAAATTATTGAAATCATGCTCCCTTGGCATAGTGAGAGCATATTTAGCCATAACCACATCTCTTAACTGACGTAGCTCTATAGTATATTTACTGTTAACATTCAGTGTATTTCGAAGATTAGCCAAGGACAAATCTTTATATTTCAAGAGATCCCAAACATTCAATTTTTTTATAAGGGGATAATTTGTTAGATTGAATGGTATATTATCCAACTTTAGGTTGGGATTCAGATGAAGTGGTTGTAGTACATGAAAAATATTATCAAAATTAATAAGTTTTAATAGCTCCTGAAATGCTTTGATCTTATGTTTAAGGGAATTCGAAATTTTAAGAGTGTTCAAAATATCAATGGAGATGAATGGAATGGCAGCCGGGTTTATGTTCTTGGATATAATATACTGATGCCATAATTTCACCCAAATTGGAAAATGATTGTAGTGAATATTATTCAATTTAGAAATGGAGAGTAGTTTGTTTGCCGAAACAATTAAATAATAGAGATACAAATTTGGCAATCCTAAACCACCCCTCTCTTTAGAAGTTGATAATTTAGAATAAGAAATCCTAACTGTTTTAGGGAACCACAAACATTTAGCTAATTCTTTATTAACTTTATCAAAGAAAGATTTAGGAATGATTTGATCAGAAGAGTTGAATTGGTAAAGAAATTTGGGAAGAATATTCATTTTAATAATTGCTGCTTTGGAAAGAAGTGATAAATTGAGAAGTTCCCACCTATGCATGTCTAACATTATTGAAGTCCATATTTTATACAAATTATTTTGAAATGAAGATAAGCTATTATGAACCATATTAATACCCAAGTATTTAACCCCATAAGTAATATGATAATAGGAGTCCGGAAATAGATATGGTTTATGTGCCAAATGATTTACAGGGAAAATATGAGTCTTTTGGGAATTGATGTGATATTCCGATGCTAGAGAAAATATGTCAATAGAATTAATTATTTTTTTAAGATCTGTGACAGGAGTTTGAAAGTATATGACTAAATCATCAGCAAAAGCAGAGAAAAGTAAATTATTGTTTAAAATCCTAGGAATCCTATGGCATGTGTTTTGTGCTATGTATAGAAGTAAAGGTTCTAAATACAAATTAAAAAGAAAGGGAGATAAAGGGCATCCCTGTCTCGTGCCTCTAGTAATCTTTATAGAGGGTGATGTGGATCCATTAATATGCAATTTGGTAAAGGATTCTTTGTAGAGAGTTTTGATTAAATTAATATATGCACTGGGAAAATTGAAGCAGGACATTGTTTGAAAGAGGAAATCCCAACTTACTCTATCGAATGCCTTCGATGCATCAAGAATTAATGCATATATTGGTATACCCTTAAGATTTATTAGTGATCATTTAAACTACCCACATTAATGGACTAGTGTCTCATCCAGGATTTGGTCTAAGTACTTTAATTAATGCTTGCTGGGATAAATTCCAGCTGCCGCTGACCTAGAATAAGATGAAGTATGTTGCTCGTCTAGTCAGGATGTAATAGACAAGTCTTTGTGGGTTCTGTTCAAGCAGCTTTATTATGTACAAACACATCATGACTGAAGCTTATTAACTTTAACTTAGGTAACTTACATGCAAACTAGCTACATTCATTCATACATGCTCACTCTCTGGTTGCACTTTCAAAATGGCACTGAGTATAGCATGTACTTGCTATTTATATATGCATGTTCAGTCCATGATAAGCTTCTTAAAGATATAGCACACACACTCTGCTCTACATCCTTCCTCTTATCAGTTGATATGCAAATAATACAAATAGTTCTTTGTCATGCACTTATACAGTACTAGGTACATATATACAGTTATGTCCAGGTCACTGTGTATTTCAAACTAGGTCTGGAAGTATGACCAAATTGTGCGGCATAAAACTGAGAATTAGACTCAGCAACTGGAACTGTCTCTGCTGAATGTTCAACCTTAGGAATATCAGGAACATTATCAGAAATGCAAGTAGAAGTCAAGACACTATCTGGAACAGGAACCTTGTCTCGGTTACTCTGAGATCTAGAGTTTGTATCACAGGAACAATGCTGCGTTAACAATTCTGGTACAGGAAGAAGATGTCTGTGATTTCTCCCGTACTTCACACCCTTAGATTCTAGGATCTTGGCTTGGTACATATACCTCTTACTTGACCAATCTGGTTGAAAGCTTTCACCATTTGCATCCCCACTGTCTCTCCTTCTTTCAATGGATGAAGAAATCTGCTCGATTTATCATAACTGGACTTCTGGAAAAAATGCATCCTGAATAATTGGGCTCTGATGGTTCTATTGTTTTTAGCTTTAGACCTCAATTTAGCTTTAGACCTCAATAAACTGGAATTAATAGGCAGTGTTGTTCTGGTTTGCCTGGAGAGAAGTCTCTGAGCAGGTGAGCCAAGTATATCATCAGAGGATGTGTTGGTGAGACTGAGTAAATTCAAACAGATGTTGGCATTGTCATGCTTTGACCTTTCATGTAATTGCTTTGCACTTTGTACTGCATGTTCAGCTAGTCCATTTGACTGTGGATATTCTGTACTACTAGTAACATGTACAACGTCCCATTCTCTTGCAAATTTCTGAAACAACTGAGTAGTAAATTGAGTACCATTGTTAGAAATAACTTTGCATAGACTACGACAGACTGAGAAATGACATTTCAACTTAGTAATAATGGTAGTGGATGTTAGAGTAGGTAGTAAATCAATCTCAAACCAATATGAATAAGAGTCTACCAATACTAAGTAATGGTAATTGTTCCACTTGAATATTTCAGTGGCTACTGTTGACCAAGGTGGTTCATAGGTATGTACTAGACTAATGGCCCTGGAGCCTTTACAAACCTTGCTCATAGAAGTGCCCTGGCATCATGCCTTCAACGTTAGTTCCCAGTGGTTCTATCAAGTAGAGCCACTGGAGTGATCCCCAGGGGGAACTTTCTATTTCCCATCAACTCATCAAGATTTCTCTTGAAGAGGGCCAGTGAGGTGATCTGCTTGACATGTATGGGAAGTCTATTCTAGATCATGGGCAGTCTCTGGGTTACAGATATGTCCCTCCAGCATGTTCTGTTATTGTGGTAATGAGGTTGAGGTCTCTGGAGTATGTGGTGTGGAGGGATTGGGATTTCTTTAGATGTAGCATTTCTAACAGAGCTGGGTCAGACATGGCTTTGTAAGTCAAGCAGAATTCGCCTCTTAGTAGTCAAAATGAGACAGAGAATAGGTGGAGTTTTTTGAGTCTGTCCATGTAAGACATGTGCTTAAGACTTAGGATCCTCTTTTTGAGGTACATTTGTGGCCTTTCCAGCTGTTGCATGTATCTAGTGAGGTACATGCCAAATGGGGTATTATACTCAATGATTGGCCTAATGAGGGAAGAGTAGAGAGATGTGATGACCTCTTTCTCCCTGGATGCAAAACCCTTGGTAATGAGATGTGCCACATAGAAAGACTTTCTGACCACAGTGGCAATGTGGTGGTAAAAGGAGAGGATGCTGTCAACCTGTGCCCCCACATCTCTTATAATGCCTTCCATGTTCAGTGGGCTCCCATTGATGTGGTAATTAGTGGGAACTGAGTTTTTCCAAAAGGGGATGATGACACATTTTTTGGCATTAAGCTTAAGACCATGATTTCAACACCAGTCATTGGTCTCAGTGAGGCCTTTCTGTAGGATGTCTACATCACTTGGGGTGTTAATAATGCCTTCCAGCTTGCAGTTGTCAGCAAACCTGGTCAGCCAGAGTTCCTCTGTGTTGGCCTGGACTTCTGAGAAGTAGATGCCAAACAGGAGAGGATCCAGGACGGATCCCTGTGGGACTCCACTTGTGACTGGTCAGAGTCTGGCTTGGAGTCCACTACTTTCGCACTGTGGGTTCTGTCTGTGAGCAAATTTGCAACCCACTAGTGATATAGGGGTTGATGTCTAGTTTGGTGAGTTTATTAATAATTCCTGAGTGGAGAATGTTATCAAAGGCCTTGGCCAGATCAAGGTTGGCTGTATGAACTGCCTTGTTCGCATCCACCGCTCTGGTGACTAACTCAAAGAAGCCATGCATGATCTACCTTTCACAAAACCAAATTGCATGGGATCATGAGTTTGGAGATTCCCTATATCCTTGTTATTTAGGTCCATGATGATGTGCTCCATAGCCTTACATATCAGACTTGTCAGGCTAATGGGGTAAAAATTCCCAGGGTTTGTAGTTCCTCCCCCTTTATGGAGAGGGATGACTGTAGCAGTGCGCCATTCAGTAGGGACAAAGCCTGAGGTGAGGCTGTGATTGAACAGGGCACACAGATGTGGTGGCAGTTAACTTTGTAGTTCTTGTAGAACACATCCGGAGATATTGTTGGGTCTTGTTGAAGCTGTATTCTTGGCCTAGGACAATGCAGCTTTAACCTGTGCTGCTGTAATGCTGCTTGCCTGGAATTCCTCCAGTATTGTGATTGGTCCTTTAGGGGGGAAGAGAGGGGTAAAGATACTATTTTATATTATATTGGATATAAATATATATATATATATATATATATATATATATATATATATATATATATATATATATATATATAATGGATATTGCCAATATCCTGGCAGATAGGTTCAGAGCTAACTTTACCCCCCCTCTCACCCCCTAGAGGGCCCATCTCTATACCAGAAGAATGCAAAGTTCCTGTAATCATGGCTGCACAGGTAAAAAACACACTCTCCAAAGCCAAGAACACAGCATCCATGGGACCTGACAATATCCCAGGCTGCATTCTACATGAACTCCAGAATGAACTGGCACCCTACCTAAGTACCATGTTCAGTCATAGCCTCACCTCAGGTTTTGTGCCCACTGAATGGTGCACCATGACGGTTATCCCACTCCACAAAGGGGGAGCCATGATGGACCACAGGAACTACTGCCCCATTAGCCTGATGAGCCTGGTCTAAAGGCCATGGAACATATCATCATGGAACTCATAAACAAAGACATTGGTAATCTCCAAACTCTGGACCCTACCCAGTTCGGATTTGTAAAAGGCAGATCATGTCTCCTAAACCTGATTGACTTCTTTGAAGCAGTCACCAAAGCCATAGATGAGGGTAAGGTGGTTCACACAGCTTATCTAGATTTCGCCAAGGCTTTTGACACCATCCCCAACTCTGGAATTATAGATAAGCTCACTAAACTAGGTATAAATCCCTATGTCACAAGATGGGTTATCAACTGACCCATGGACAGAACCCACACTGTGAAAGTAGCAGACTCCAAATCCGACTTCAGACCAGTGACAAGTGGAGTACCACAGGGTTCAGTCCTGGGTCCTCTCCTGTTTAGTATCTACTTCTCTGAAGTACAGGCTAACACAGAAGGTCTTTGGCTACAAAGTTTGCAGATGACTGCAAACTAGGAGCCATAATTGAAACTCCTAACGATGTGGACATACTACAAAAGGGCATCACTCCGACAGATGCCTGGTGTCAAAGCCATAGCCTGAAGATCAATGCCAATAAGTGTATTGTCATCCCCTTTGGTAAAAGTTCTGTACCCGTGAACTACCACATAGCTGATAGTCTACTTAATGCCGAAAATGTGATAAGAGACCTTGGAACACAGGTGGACAGTAGTCTCTCCTTTGATAATCACATCACCACAGTGATCAGGAAATCCTTCTATGTGGCTCACCTCATCACAAAAGGTTTCTCATCCAGAAAAAAAGAGGTCATTGTTCCCCTCTACTCATCACTCATTAGACCCATTATAGAGTAAACCGCTCCTTTTGGTATGTACCTCACAAGACATTTACAACAACTGGAAATGCCACAGAAATACCTCACAAAGAGGATTACTGGCCTCAAACAGATGCCCTACGCAGACCGTCTCAAAAAACTCCAGCTTTACTCTGTCGCTTATCGCCTACTCAGTGACGATCTCTGCCTAACATAAAAAAAAGCTATGTCAAACCCAGAGCTATTGGACATGCTCCACTTAAAGAAATCCCAATCCCTCTGAGCTACATGCTCTAGGGACCTAAAGCTTATCACCACAATAAACATAACATGCTGGAGGGATAGATTCCTGCCCCAGAGACTTCCCATACTCTGGAACAGACTACCTATCTATGTCAAACTGAGCTCCTCATTAGCACTCTTCAAGAAAAAATCTTGATCATTGGATGGGAGATAGGAAATTCACCCCGGGTATCACTTCTGTGGTTCTGCTCGACAGGAGCACAGAAAAAAAATTTTCTTGGGTGGCGAAAGCCAGGGTACATTTTTGGCTAAGCTTATATAGGCCCTAGGGCCAATAGCCTAGTACCCTCCTATGAACCTATAAAGTTGGCACTGAATCTGTCGGCCAGTATGTTGGCAATATCTGTTGACTCAGTATAGGAGGTACCATTGTGCAGTAACTCAGAGAAAACCTGGGTATTGCCATGCAGATTCTTGATATAACTATAGAGGGCTTTGTGGTTGTTTTTAGTGTCTGCCACAATTCTGCCTTCATAGCTGGCTTTAGAGGTTTTAATGAGGAATCTCAGCTTTTCATTGAGGCTAATAAGAGAGTTTTTCCAGTCTTGGGACTTCACCTTTTTCTGCAACAGTTTCTTCCTTCTGTTGTAGAGTATATTAATGGCAGGGAACCACCAGATTGGCTTCCTATTTTTGGAGGAGAGTGTCTTGGTTCTGTTGGTTATGGCTAGTTCCATGCATTTATGTACTTGTTTGTATAGTGCATTGGTGTATGATTTGGCAGTCATTCATCTATTTTCTATTGACCTGGGTGCTGTGAAGTTAGCCACCTCTGTTTTTAGGAGCCCAAAGTCAGCTTTGGAGAAGTTTTTCATGGTGGTTAACTTTGCGGAGGGGGTGTGGGTGAGATGTGGATTTCCATGGTGATTAGTTTGTGGTCGGATCTAACCAGGGAGGACTTGACTATTGGTGTAAAGCAACAGTTGCCCATGTTTGTAATAACCAGTCAAGGATGTTGCTTCCTGTAGTGGGAGTAAGAATGAGCTGGTCCAGGGCATTGCAACTGATGAATTCCAGGAAGCATTGGGTCAGTGTATCGGTGCATGAGTAGTTTTCCCAGTTGATGGAGGGGTAGTTGAAGTCACCTAGTATGAGAGTGTTGGGGTGGACCCTAATAGATTCCAGGGTGCTTAGGAACATGAAGTGAGAGTCTTGGGGCATGGCTAGTGACCTATTGCAGTGTATGACCTGAATTGCAGTCTTACCCACTGTTAGTTGTACCTGAAGTATCTCAGTTCTTAGTATCTTAGTTCAGGAACTTGACTTAGCTGAAGTGATTCTCTTTGCAAATGCAATTTAGTACTATTGCATACTGAACAAGAAGAAAGTACTTTATTAATGTCTTTCACTAGTGAAGGCGAAAATACTAGTTCTCTCACCCTTCTGTTGGCAGATTCAGAAACTAGGTGACCATGATGCAAAATCTGTATGTATTCATGTTGTAAGGAAGTAGGAACAACAACTTTCGGACCTTTGAAAATAATTCCATCTTCCATCAATATCTCATCGCTGTAAGGAAAATAGATTTGCACTTCAGGTGGTACACTATATTGGTTTGACGACTATCCAACATTAAAGTAGTGGTTGAGCTTTTGAAAAATTCGATCAGTCTTTGTATGATCTCTCAGCTCATCTAGTCTTGTGGTTGAAAAAGTATGCACTGCCATTATGTCAAAGTCAAACTTCTCTGCGTCAACCTGTTCTGTTGTATTTCTAGGCAATCTGCATAGGTACCAGCCAGATAAAGAAGTCTGCCTTTTGTATAGACCATTTTGAAGTTGTACACTTATAATTTGAGCATCATTCTTTGTAATCTCGCTGGAGCTGAATGCCTAGGCTTCTTTAAAATAATAAGTAGAGGTTGGTGATCAGTTTCAATCGAATACCTCAACCATAGATATAATCATGAAACTTTGAAAATGCAAATACTGTTGCCAAAAGATCTTTCTCAATTTGAGCATATTGCATTTCAAGTTTGGGTAGGTGTTCTACATGCATAGGCTACTGGTCTGCCTTCCTGAAGAATAACTGTGCCAAGACCAAATTTTGAAGCATCATAGGAAAGAGTGACTGGTTTATTGACATCATAGTATCTTAATGTAAGTGGGGTAGCAATTTTCTGCTTAAAGTCTTCAAATACCTTCTGGTGTTGTTCAAACCAAGACCATGTAAAATTTTTGAACATCAGCTCTCTTAAAGGTGATGTCAACTTGCTGAAGTCTGGTATGAACTTGCCTAAATATTTGACCATGCCAAGAAAATGCTGTACAGCTTGAATATTATCTGGTGCTGACATCTCAAGAATAGCTGCTTGCTTAGACAGGTCTGGTCTTAAGCCAGTGCCGGTAAATAAATGACCTACATATGTAACTTCTGGTAGTCTGAATTTACACTTCAGAGGATTAAGCTTTAAGTTCACTTCATGTGCTCTATCTAGAAATCTCTTAAGGTTTTTGTCATGCTCTGCTTCACCATTGTCTCCAACCAATAAATCATCCACTATTATGGCGCAAGGATAACCTGAAAAAAATTGCTCCATTGCATGCTGGAAGACTTCACTTGCAGAATGTATTCCAAATGGCATCCTCAGGAATCTATATCTGCCAAATTGGGGTACTGAAAGTGGTCAGTAATAAGGATTTGTGATCAAACATCACTTTCCAAAATGAACTTTTTACATCCAAGACAGAAAAAACAGTGGCATTCATTATTAGAGCTGTGACCTCTTCAGCATTGGATGATGCCATCGCTACAATGCTTTGTTCAGATCTCTTGGGTCAATACATATTCTGAATTCATCTGAGCTTTTTTTGTGAGCAGCTATCATGGATGACACTCATTCAGCTGGTTCTGTAACTGGACAAATTACACCATGCTACACCATTTTATCCAGCTGAGATTTAACTTTATCCTGCATAGTTATTGGAACTTTTCTCACTGATTTGATTACTGGACTGACCTCTGGGTCTAAATTCATAGAATACACAACTAGAAGTTTACCCAACTTGTCATTGAAAACATCAGCATACTCTGAGAAAATGACTTCAGAAAAATTGGAACTAGGATATTAGGTTCATAGGTTCATAGGTAGGAACTAGGCTATCTGCCCGACGGCATTTATAAGCCTAGCCAGAATGTGTTGGCATTTGCCGCCCCCTTAGATTAGTTCCCTGTGCCTCTGTCTAGCAGAGCCATTGAAGTGATCCCTGGGGTAAACTTTCTGTTTCCCATCCACTCGTCAAGGTTTCTCTTGAAGAGGGTTAGCGAGGAGCTCTGCCTAATGTAGATTGGAATCTTGTTCCAGAGCATGGGAAGTCTCTGGGACAGGAATCTAGCCTTTCAGCATGTCCTATTTATTGTTTTGTGAGGTTTAGATCCCTGGAGCATATGACTCTAGGGGATATGGTTTTCTTTAGGTTGAGCATGTCCATCAATTCTGGGTTGGACATGGCCTTGTAATTCAGGCAGAGATCGCCTCTGAGTAGGCGGTATGCAACCGAGTACAGCTGGTGTTTCTTCAGTCGAACTGCATAGGGCATCTGCTTGAGACCAGTGATCCTCTTGATGAGGAACTTCTGTTGTCTTTCCAGTTGTTGCAGGTGTCTTGTAAGGTACATCCCAAATGGCGCATTGTACTCTATGATGGGTCTGATGAGTGATGCATAGAGGGGCCCAATGACCTCTTTCGATCTGGATGCAAACCCTTTTGTGATTAGGTGGGCCATGTAGAAGGATTTTCTAACCACTTTGGCAATGTGATTATCAAAGGAGAGGTTACTATCTACTTGGGTCAATAGATCCCTTATTACATCTTCCATATTTAGGGGGCTACCACCTATGTGGTAGTTTGTGGGTACTTTGTTTTTTCCAAAGGGGATGACTATGCACTTTTGGGCATTTAGCTTGAGACCATGGTTTTGACACCAGGTATCTGTCTCAGTGAGACCCTTTTGGAGGATGTCTGTGTCAGCCGGAGAGTCAATTATAGCCCCTAGTTTGCAGTCGTCTGTGAACTTGTTGAGCCATAGTCCTCCTGTGCTTTCCTGTACCTCTGAGAAGTATATGATGAATAGGAGGGGTCCTAGGACTGAGCCCTGGGGAACACCACTTGTAACAGGTTTAGAGTCAGACCTAGCTCCTGTAACTCTTACCATGTGGGTTCTGTCCATGAGCCAGTTGGTAACCCATCTCGTGACATAGGGGTTTATGTTCAGGCTGGTGAGCTTGTCTATAATACCTGAGTGGGGAATAGTGTCGAAGGCCTTTGCCAGGTCTAGGTAGGCTGTGTGGACCACCTTTCCCTCGTCTATAGCCTTGGTAACTGTCTCAAAGAAGTCCACCAGGTTTAGGAGGCATGATCTGCCCTTAACAAACTGGGTTGGGTCCAGTGTTTGGAGGTTTCCAATGTCTCTGTTAATGCAATCTATGATGATGTGCTCCATAGCTTTGCAGACCAAGCTAGTCAGGCTTATAGGGCGATAGTTCCCTGGGTCTGTTGTGGCTCCACCTTTGTGGAATGGAATAACCGTTGCTGTGCGCCACTCTGTGGGCACATAGCCTATGGAGAGGCTGAGTTTAAACAGTGTGTTTAAGTGAGGAGTTAGTTCATCTTTGAGCTCATGTAGGACGCAGCCTGGGACACCATCCGGTCCCATTAATACTGTGTTTTTGGCTTTGGAAAGAGCTGTTTTAACCTGAGTGCCTGTGATTTCAGGGGAACTACATTCTTCTGGTATAGTTATGGGCCCTTTTGGGGGTGAGAAGGGGGTGAAATTTGCACTGAAGCTGTCTGCCAGGATGTTGGCTATATCGGTCGGTCCAGTGTATTTTGTGCCATTCTGCACTAACTCCAAGCAGATCTGAGAATTGCCACTTAGATTCTTGACATAGGTAAAGAATGCCTTGTGGTTATCTTTGGAGTCCATGGCAATTTTTCTTTCGAAGCTAGCCTAGGATGATTTTATGAGGGAGTGTAGTTTCTTGCTGATACTGATCAGGGATGTTTTCCCTTCTTGGTATTTTACTCTTTTCTGTACTAGTTTCCTCCTTCTATTGTAAAGCTGGTTTACGGCAGGGGTCCACCAGACTGGTTTACTTTTCTTGGAGGAGTGAGTCTTGGTTTTGTTTGGGATAGCGTGATCCATGCATTCTTGTAGGTGCCTGTAGAGTGCATTAGTAAAGGGTTTTGCAGCTTGGACAGCATTATCCTTTATCATGGGAGCTTTGAAACTTACCACCTTGGTGTTAAGTAACGTGAGGTTTGCTTTTAAAAAGTTTTTCATGGTGGTTTCTTTGTCCGGGGGTGTTGGCGGAATGTGGATATTCAGAGTGATTAGTTTATGGTCAGATCTAAGCAGCAATGGGTTGACGCCCATGTTGGTGATGACCAGGTCCAATATGTTGTCACTTCTGGTGGGGGTATTAACCAGTTTATCCAGAGCATTTAAGTTTATAAATTCTAGGAAATGTTGGGCTAGGGAGTTTGTACTTAAATAGTTCTCCCGGTTAATGTTTGGATAATTGAAATCACCCAATATCAGGGTGTTTGGTAGGACCTTTATGTTTCCCAGTGTTTCCAGGAATGCAGAGTGGGGGTCCTGGGACATCATGGGTGATCTGTAGCAAGCTATAATTTGAATAGCAGTTTTGCCCATTGTTAGTTGCATGTGGATGATCTCTGAAGCATTGTGCTGTGCCACTAACCTGGAGGTGTGGGTATCCTTGATGAATATGGATACTCCCCCGCCATTTCTATTTCGGTCTGGGTTTTGGGGCCAAAATGTATGGTATGAGTTGTAGCCTAGTAGTGCTGGGGTGCTCTCTGGAGCCTTAAACCAGGTTTCTGTTACTGCACATATATTGATTTTCTCCATACTGAGGAGTGCCTCGAGTGCTTGCATTTTGAGGTTTAGGCTTCTGGCATTGAGCAGCATTACCCTCAGTTGTTTGTTACTTGTGCTATTTATGGCGGTGGGTTTGTCTTTTGAGCCTTGCCTAAAAAAGGCACTATGGGAATGGCAAGAGCCTTGGCCAGTATTTGAAAGCTTAAGGGTGGCAGGTGCAAACCGTCTCTAGCAAAGCAGCGTGGCTTGTCGAGCATGTCATCCCAGGCTGACAGCTTTGCTTATATAATGAGCTTCTTTGGTAAAAGAAAACAGATTCATTCTCAAGCTGTCTCTGAGACCCAATAATGACTGCGCATGTCTTTGAACTACACAGAATAACAAGCTGTAACAGTTCCTAGCCATATAAAATGAAAACACTACTGAGCCTTCGGTCTGAATTTCTTCACCTCCATAAGCAACAAGTTTCGCACTACTAACCACATTGAGTTGTTCATTAGTTCTCACCTTAGAAAATGTGTCTGCTGACATAATATTGCACTTTGAATCAGTGTCCACTTTGAGACTGGTAGATTTACCATTGATCTGGACAGTACAAAACACTTTGTTCTTTGCCTGCAAATTCACTGCATCAACCTTTTCACCAATTACTGATGCATCATACACATAGAAAGTGGAGTTGCAGTCTACTTTATCAATTTGCTTTTTTGAGTGACCCTTCTTTACAACTGTGTGGGGTATACTTGATTTACAACATTTTTGAAAATGGTTCAATTTTTTACACTTGTGACATTGCTGACCAAATGCTAAGCATCTCTCTGCTTTAGACTCATGATTAGCACCACAGTTGCAACAGTTAACAATAAAGCTGGATTTCAGTTTTACCGATTCACGCTTGTACTGCACTGAACATGCTCTTTTTGTAGAATGTGCTTGAAAAATATGTGGCTTCCTTGGTGAACCAGTAGGGGCTTTGACTGCCACGTGCTTAGGCCTGCTTCCATTTGCCAAGTGTTGCATGCTATCTGCATTTGCTCTGGAGCCTGCTGAAACCATGCTCTTGTCACCTGCAAGCATACTTGTGTGCCTTTCTGTAACTTCACGGATTTGACAAATCTCAATGGCCTTACTCAATATTAAATCACTGTCATGAAGCAAAATCTTTCTCATAGCAGTACTATTAATACCACACATAAGCCTGTCCTTTATTAACTCATCTTTTTAGTCATCAAACTGACACATTTTAGCTTTGTTTCTCAGGTCAGTTTCCCCTGGTTTCCAATCTTTTGTATAAAACAGATGTCTCTCTAATGTAATATTCATTTGGGGGGTTGCACATTTCACTGAATTTGCATTTCAAACACGTGGGGGTGGGCTTCCCTTGATTCAGTCTGTACAACAATATGATGATTTTCACCTTCTTTCTCATATACTGCTGGTGCATACACAAATGAATGCTCTCTTTCAATGGCCTCTGACCCAGCTAGGTTTAACAAAATGAATGTCCTGGTATGTGCATCTTTGTCTGAATAAGCTGATTGTTTAAAAATATCATACTTATGCTCAAATATTCTCCAATTCCCTGCAATATTCTAATCAAATACAAGTGATGAGGGCTTTTGAAATCCATTTGCCATATTAACACATGCTAGTGAAGAGTTTTGCAAATATTCACGAACACACACACATACACATATGCCATTAATTGATGCCAGTATTTGTAACTTTGCCCAATAGCACAACAAGCCTTGAAATAACTGAACTTTGTGAAATAAGTCTCTCAGCACCGTAATACTCTTGAAATTGCTGTACTGCAAGAAATCACCTCTTATCAGTATAAGACACATTTCAAATAAGTGCACTGTGTGAATGAAATGGGCAGAAGAAGCTCAAAGTAAGAAAAAATTTGAAGTAACTGCACTTTGTGAAAAAACAGTACACAGCACACTAAGACTTCTCCAAAATGGTGGTACTTTCATAGATAATTCTTTACAGTGCAAGAAACACTCTGTAATGGTGGCATTTGCAAATAGACACATCCAGCACAAGAACATTTTCAAAATGGCTGTACTTTGACTGTACTTCATGAAATAGTTGCACTTTGCACACAAATAAACTCTTCAGAATACATGCACAGTATAATAAGCACACACTGTAAGCAGTTTTACACAATTAGAGATACTTTGAATATATCTAGTTATGCCCGTGATACAATATGAAGTTGTAGTTATGCCAAAACACATCACTTTGCCAGAAAACATCCAGTCACCTTGCTTTATTTATGCTTAATGTGCCCTTGTTGCCCTTATCATATTTGTTTTCCTCGTTTAATCTCTTTTCATGCCCATTGTACTTTTCTTGTGCATGTTTTACTCAAAACATGCCAGTTTTACTTTAAATATACTTGTTTTGCTTTTCTGATAATCGTTTTATGAAATATCTTAATCTTAGACCAACTACCTCAACAGTAAATCCTAATTGAACAAACAAATATACATTGAACTACGTAACAAAGCAAAAAAAACTCACCAAAAGAGACAAAACATCTTACTACCAAAAGTTACGGATAAGCACAGGAACAACCCACAAAAATTTTGCGCAGCAATTAACTCTATTCTACAACCAGGTAAAACAACTACCCCAGCCCGAAAAATAGATAACAACCAAGAAAACATCCCCACTCAATTTAATAAATACTTTATAGAAACCATCCAGACCCTTGCAAACAACCAACTCTATGACAACATCCCCACCCCTGCAAATTCCCCACCCCCAACTAACAATTTCCCCAAGGTCAGTTTCCACCCAGAACTAACCAAATCCATTGAAAAACTACTCTGCAAGCTCAAACCAACGTCTCTAGCCCAGATAAATTTCCCGCTGAATACCTCCACCTGGTTGCAGAAGCCATATCATATCCTGTCTCCATCCTAATTAACAGATCCATCTCTGAGTGTATAGTACTCAAGCTATGGAAAATATCACATATCATCCCTCTACATAAAGGGTGAACCTGCCTAGAATTCAGTAACTACTGCCCTATAGTCATACTACCCCCTTTATCTAAAATTTTAGAGAAGGTAATACACAAGCAACTAATGAAATATCTCCTAGAAAACAATCTAATAGCAACACAACAACATGGCTTTAGACCCTTCCATAGCACCACCACCACCACACTAACAGAATTCACCAACATTGTCAATACTCACAGAAGCAACGGATTCCTTGTATCTGTCACCTTCCTTGACTTGTCCAAAGCATTCAATATGGTTAACCACAATAAACTCCTTTTTTCACTAGCAACTCTAAACTTTACCACCCCTGCCATCTCATGGTTCAAAAACTACCTAGAGGGAAGGAAATAAGCTGTTATGTGGCAAAACCAACTCTCCCCCTCCCTACCAGTCTCCCTAGGAGTGCTCCAAGGCTCCATCCTGGAACCACTTTTTTTTATCCTCTTCACCAATCATCTCCCAAACAGTATTCCTAAAGCCTCAATAGTGCAATATGCAGATGATACCATCATAATATGCGCAGTCAAATCAATTGACATCCTTCACTCCCTAACACAAGGATGCTTTTCCCTAGTAGAAACTTGGATTGAAAACCAAAGCCTCATTCTGAACCCAAGTAAAACAAACCTAGTACTCTTTAGCTCCCACAGAGCCACACCTCCCACTGATTCTTTCTTCATCTCCTCCTTTACTTTAACAAGACCATAATCACCCCCACAAATCATACCAAACTCTTAGGGGTTGAAATAGATAATCACCTTCGATTTGACCTACATATTTCTATAACCATAAAAAAGTACATAAAAAACTTAGTCTACTGTATCACAATAACAAATTCCTCACTGACCACTCCAAAACTACAATAGTGAGGACTCACCTACTATCCACCCTACTTTATGGCTAACCCGTGCTTACAAATCTCCACAAATCCAACCTAAACAAACTTGATAGTTGTTATAATAAGATAGTCACATTTGCTATAACCTCTCCCATCAGAACATATCACTGTGAATGCCTAAAAAACTCAATTGGCTAAAACTACCACTACTACTTTAACTCAATCAACTATCACTAGCCCACAAAATAATACATAACTCTAAAAACACCCCAGCCCTACAAAATCTTTTGCAACCCTATACAACCCCCATGCCCTTGAGGTCTAGCACACAAAACCTGCTCAAAGTAACCAACTATAACAATGAAGCTGATAAGTCTGATGAGCAAAAAACTGCAAAGCTGATCATGCTGGAACACTCCATGATAAACACTTTAGCGTAAAAAACTGTTTAATCTCCACTTTCATCAATACAGACTTCCTCAGAAATACAAATCATGCTGCACAATACAATATTTAAATGAAAATTGTTAAAACTCACTTTTTGAATAATCGACTGTGCTCCTGTATCCCCCTTGGCTAATGTCTCATTAGAACACTTCACCTAACTTAAGTAACTCTGCTAAGCCAACCAATCATAGTACTGTACTTACTTAGGACTGTTAATCTACTGCTCATCCCATCTCTCCAGGAGTTATGGAAAACTACCCCAGCAATGTTATGTTTTCCATAAGCAACTAAAACCAGGAGAAGACATATTGTAAATCAATTTGTTATCCTTCTCAACTATAGCGAGCATCATCTCCTCTCTCTGAGCCTTATTCTAGGTCTCTCTGCTTTTACTCTGATGGTAAATCTATTACAGGAAACCTAAACTTATCTTCTAAAATTTAATATTATATTGTAAAGAATGAATGTATCCTATCTGTTAGTTAATATGTATGTCAAAGTCTCTTCGATGAAAATTGTATGTCAAAAGTCTGTCCTTAAACTATGTTTTGTAAAAAAATGTTTTCTTGGAGCTTTTCTACCTGGGCCTCCACTGAAAATTGACTTGTAATCCAGCTGGACTCTCCTGGTCAACAAATGTAAAATAAAATAAAATAAATAAATTAAACAGTTCATTTAATTAATAAACCTTTTGTGTCTCTCACTTGTTTAATAATATGGTTTGTGCACTTGTAATGCTCTGTTTTATCTTTTTTATGAAATAAACTGTTTGTGCAAGTTTTCATTACCTTTGGTTCTTTTCTGACCCTTTTTTCATGCTTGTTTCTGTTAGTTTACCTTCACTGTTATTTCTGCACCTCATGGCTCTGAATATCAGTCTCAGGAATCCCGGTTCTGACACCATATTGCTCACCTAGTCAGGATGTAATAGACGAGTCTTTGTGGGTTCTGTTCAAGCAGGTTTATTATGTACAAACACATCACAGTTGAAGCTTATTAGCTTTAACTTAGGTAACATATACAAATTAGCTACATTCATTCATACATGCTCACTCTCTGGCTGCACTTTCAAAATGGCACTGAGTATAGCACATCCTTACTATTTATATATGCACGTTCAGTCCATGATATGCTTCCTAAAGATACAACACACACACTCTGTTCTACAAAGCAGGTATCAGAAAATAAATTAATTAATATAGCCATAGTAAGATGTCTGTGTGGGGTCTATATTAGCTCACCGAAAGTTGTTTTCAGTGAACACCTATTCATTGTCACATATTCAGCGAAAAAAACTTCTGCAATTTCCTGAACTTTCCAAGGTCAAAGAAGCAGTTGGTCAACTACACACATTCGCCCTTTTCCCCACTATTGTGTGATCTCAGAGTTGGTATACATAGTTGGGGTGTGTGGGGATTGAAGCCCCCCCCCACTTGGGTGGGTTTGATTTAGTTACTTGTGAGTTCTGTTGTGCTGTGGGGCAATAGTTTAATTTCCCTTGGAACATTCAGTGAATTGGGAAGTGATTTTCGCTGAATATGTATTGATGAATAGGTGTTCACTGATAGACCTGTCTATATGAGTATGTGTGTATGTGTGTGTGTGTGTGTGTGTGTGTGTGTGTATGTTGGGGGAGTATGTAAGAGCATCGATAAACATGTTCCTCTCCACTCAAGATAGTGACATAAGCTCTATTAGTAGAAACAAGACCAGAGAAAGAGTAACAATCAACCAGTATTAGACAGTGACATAAACTCCAACAGCAGGAACACAAACAGATGAAGTGTATCAGCAAATTGGGATCAGGTAATGATGTAAGCTCCACCAGTATAAATGACATTGGTGTAGAACTAGCAATTAACTGCAAAAGAGCAAAATCCACCTGCAAGAGACAAAAAGTGGCATCACAACCATAGCAACAGGTAGCACACTTACCTTGCATGTAGAAGGCTGTCGGTTCTATTCCTCCACCAGATGGATGAACTGGTAGCACATCAGTATACCATAAGGAGAGTGCAGTACTTTTCAGTATGCCATGCTTTGGGTAAGCTGTCAAACTGAGGATCAGTCTGCTTGAGTTGGTGGATATAAAAGACCCACCAAAACGAAGAATGCAGCCAACTGGATAAATCTTTACTTCTTTACTTCACTTCACTAGATTCTGGTACCTCGGCCTTCGCCTTCAATGGAATAAATTACTTTGTGCAAAGCCAGTTTTTAAATACACCAGTTAATTACATAATCCAACAATTAAACAATCAATTAAATTCATTAATTAAATAATCATTGTTAAAGAACTTTTTCATTATCACAAACCAATATTACAATTCATTTTAATATAAATATGAATATTATAACCTTCAATGCTAAATTTCATATTTAAATTTCTAAATTCATCCCATTTGGATACAGGGTTTTATAATTTATTATAAAATTTGATTCCATTCTCAATATTTTTTTCTGAAAATTAAGGTTTGCCCCCCCACCCCCATCAGGTTTGGCCAAAATACTAAATATTAGATCGGCATATCCACCATCATGATACTGATGAAAATGATTAGCAACTGGACTATCCAATCTACCATTCCTAATATCTCCCAAATGTTCCATAATCCTCAATTTTACCTTTCGTTTGGTCTGTCCTATATACCATTTTTTAATCTCACAATTACAACCTATTATATAAATTACCCCAAAGGAATCACAATTAAAGTAATCAATGGCATTATATTTAATGCCATTTATTTTACTACCATCCAAATTCACAATTTTTCTACAAATTTTACACCGTCCACAGGCAAAAGCAGCTGCATTATTAGCTCTGTCCCTCCTGCCTTTATATCTGACCAACTCTTTTAAATTGCTACACCTACTATAGGAAAAAATAATATTATTAGGGACTACAGTTTTTAAAAAATCATCACTAATAACAATGGGCCACATATTTAACACCGTTTATTTCAAAATGGGCGAAAAAAGTGAAAACCTATTTACAAAAAATATTTTATCTCCATCATCTGGATTCCTACCATCATTATAAGATGTTTCCAAAACTCCTTTTTTACTAAGTATTGTTGCCCCACTTGTTTTACCACTATAGCTTGTTCTCAAACATTGAAAATCCATAGGATCCAAATTTAATTCTCTTTCCACTTTTTTCCTGTGTAACATAATATTATCCCATTGATATCCTCTGTTTTTTAATTTTTCACAAATTACATCAAATTCCCTCTTAATATTCCTAACCTCTGATGTATTTCCAGCAATTCTTTTAAATTCTCCTAAAGGTAAAGAGTTGATCAAATGAAAACTATGCATACTAGTAGCATGTAAAAAATTGTTTACTGCTGTTGCCTTGTGAAAGGGTTGATGCTGTATTTTTCCATCACAGCCAACATAAAACTTTACATCCAAAAACTGGATGGACCTTACATCCACAATAGAAGTAAAATCCAAACCACAAGAATTTAGTTTCAAATTGGATATAAAATCATTGAACTCCAAAGGATCACCCTTGCACAAAAACAACAAATCATCAATAAACCTTTTATAAACAATCACATTTTTTTGAAAAAAGGTAGTAGTATACAAAAATAAATTTTCAAAATACCCCATGAAAATTATGGCATAAGAGGGAGCAAAACTAGCGCCCATTGCCGTGCCTTCCTTTTGCAAAAAATATTTTTTATCAAATTCAAAATAATTGTGAGTAAGACAAAATTCCAAAAGGGAAATAATAAATGATGTTCTAGGTCCATCACCCAGAAGCTTGTGCACTGCATCCAAACCCCACCTGTAAGAAATGGAGGTATATAAAGATTTCACATCAACACTTGCCCAATAAAAATTATCTTGCCATAATATTCCCTTGAAACTATTACAAACCTCCTTAGTGTTTTTAACATGTGAGGGAATTCTTGTGATATGCTCCTTTAAAACTGAATCCAAAAAGATACCCACATTCTGTAAGGAAGCCCATTTTCCACTAACAATTGGACGTCCTGGGGGATTGTTCAAATTCTTATGTACTTTAGGTAAAATAAAAAACTTTGCATCATTTGGATTTTTGATATATATTTTTCTCATATCCCCTAAAGAAAAGAAACCCAGTCTCTCACCTCTATCCAATAAATCATGTAGAGCATTGTTAAATTCCACTTTAGGATTATTTGAAAGAGAAGTGTAGACATTGTTGTCCGCCAATAAATTTAAAGCTATAGAGTTATATTTTTCCTTATTAAATATAACCCAATTACCTCCCTTGTCTGACTCTACAAAAACATAAGAATCACTGAGCTTTCTTATCTGACATAGCACCTGCCATTCTCCCTTCGTTAAATTAAATCGCATTGCTTTCCTTTTAAACAAACCATATTCTTTGATAATTTGTTTGTTCAAAACTCTTTCAAAAGTATTAATACTATGATTAATTTTAGAAGGCATGAAGTCGCTAGTATGTGGGACCTGTGGAATATTAAACTTGCCATAACCAGTATTGTATTCAAAGTTTACACAGTGCAAATCATCTGCATTTTGATAAATATCAGCTATTTCATTTTCATGCAAAGAAATATCCATTAGAGAACTATCTAAAATAGAATCATTGTCCAATGGATTATCCAAACCAACTTTGTTATTACAAAAAAATACTTTCAAGTGTAGTTTTCTACAAAATTCCCTAATTTCAGTCAAAATCTCCGCTAAACTGGGAATATGCGTAGGTACAAACTTGGTCCCTTTGCATAAAACACTCCGCATATCATTTGTAACAATACAATCAGACAAATTAATAATATTCAAACTAGAATTGGCATAAGCATTATCATCAGGCACATAAGCATCTGATAGAACATGTTCATCAGTAAAAAAGTTATTATAAAGTCTTTCTTTACCGACAATGGACGCATTTAGTTCATAATTATTTCCTTTCGCCCCTGGATTGAAAGCGTCGAATACGACCCTTTCTCTGGTTCACTCTGTCATTCGTTGATACACCTCTTTCCAACACCCCATTGGAACCAGAAGCTTCCTCCATATTTAACTCCTCAAATGAGACGCTTTTCCTTCCCACTGAGCTGGTCTCCACAGAGGAAATGGAAGTGTCCCTAAGATCGCGGGACCTGCTTCTTTTGCTTTTCAAAGAAGCTTTACCCTGCCTACTTTTAAAGTTGTATTGCCAGGAAAAGATCTTGCCTGTGCTATAGTCATTACTGTCCCGCATATACTTTTTCTTTTTCCGCTGAATAACTTGTTGCTCAATTTTGGACACACGACCTTTAATGTTCACAATATTAAGCTTGAACTCCGACTCTGAATAGCCAGAGAATAACTTTTCCTGCATATTAACAATTTCATCACGTACTTTTTTTAGCACTCTCTCATTACGCTTAATCAGTACTTTTAGCCAACCCAGGGTACATTTGAATGAAATATCTTTCCATTCATCAAACAAATCAGAGTCTTCCTCAGAGAACTCATAAGCAGGCAAGAGGTCAACCCTTAGATCCCTTGGAGTGATATTTGTACTCACATATTTCTCCAACAGTCTAATATCATAGAAAGTTGCAGCTTCTTTAATCAATAACTTTTCCAACTCTTCAAAACACAAGGATACTTCATTAGAATTATATAGCCATGGATCAATGGAGGCAAACCTCAATTCCCTGTCCCTCCAAATGGAAGAAAAATCCGTACTGGCAGGGGTTCTTCTAACAGTCCCTGGTATAGTCGCTGCTTCGTTACCGGTCATATTCACAAAAACACATCCAAGAAATGCAAAAAAGAAACACCAAAACGGAGAATGCAGCCAACTGGATAAATCTTAATTTTCAGAAAAAACTATTGAGAATGGAAAATTATAAAACCCTGTATCCAAATGGGATGAATTTAGAAATTTAAATATGAAATTTAGCATTGAAGGTTATAATATTCATATTTATATTAAAATGAATTGTAATATTGGTTTGTGATAATGAAAAAGTTCTTTAACAATGATTATTTAATTAATGAATTTAATTGATTGTTTAATTGTTGGATTATGTAATTAACCGGTGTATTTAAAAACTGGCTTTGCACAAAGTAATTTATTCCATTGAAGGCGAAGGCCGAGGTACCAGAATCTAGTGAAGTGAAGTAAAGAAGTAAAGATTTATCCAGTTGGCTGCATTCTTCGTTTTGGTGTTTCTTTTTTGCATTTCTTGGATGTGTTTTTGTGGATATAAAAGACCCCCATGGCACCTATAGAAAAAAGGAGGAGTTACTTTATTATTATGTTAACACTTTTGTGTTTGTCTTTTATTATTTACCAGTCAGTATATTAAACTTTATATAAAAATATATTCATTGCATCATAATAAAACACTTTACATGTTTATTTTGCTAAATACAAGTAAAAACAATTAATTCTCCCCCAACTTTTCCAATATAAACATTTCTTTATACTGTATATTACTTCATCCTCATCTTTTCTAATACATCTCCTCACATCTTCTTTTCCATAAACACCAAATAGCAACAAATAACATTTTATTTAATTTTTCAATTTATTTTTCACTCCCAACTTCATATTTCCTATACAACATGCCCATATCAATGTTTTAAATAACTTTCAGTCATAAACATCTTTGAATAATGTCCAAAAATCTTCATTTTTTTACAATACAAAGAAAAAAAAATGTGATACCACTTCATTTTTCAGCTTTTACACATTCTTTGTTCTATCATTTTATATTTTGTGTTACTTTTCACTGGAAGTTTGTCCAATAATAAATGCCACAGAACATCACTGGTTTCAAAAGAGATTCAAACGTTTCCTGCCTTTAGCTTTTTGCTTTCTTGTATTCACCCCCATTTTTCCCAAGGATTAATATAATAGTACACTTTTATTATGTTTTCATACCATTCTGTCCGTTCAATCTCTACTTTATTTAAATTCTTCATGTCTTTATTTTACTTTCATATTCTTTTTCTTTCAAAACTTCTGTTTCTTGTATCTTTATGGTTTTCAAATAAAAATCATCTTTTTTCAGACTCTTTTTTTAACACACAAAGCAAATTTATCAATGCTAAGAAAATTGGATTTATTAAATTCAAGACCCCATTTTATGTACATTATAAACTATCCCTCTTTCGACTGGATTCAACCTTGTTCCCCACAAAAGATTCTCAACAATTCAGTTTCTATACAGCCTGGAAACACGTACACACCAACTAAATATGCTAGCTTCCCTAAGATATATGTTTAACTTATAAACCCTTTTTCTTGGGGACAACTTAAGGACCCTGTACCAATCTGTCAACTTTTATATTTTCTCTCCATTGTTCTATTACTACTTGTTCACTTTCAGACTTAACTCCTAAGACATCACTCTCTCTTTTGATAAAATAAATTCCTGCCATTCTTACCACATCTCCAGACTCCGTACCTTATGACTTAACTGTAATTCTGCTGTACTCCAAATTTGTTCTATTTCATAAATTATCTCTTTCATCCAGTATTTGTTTTTAACTACTAAATCCAAATCATCTGCATCGGTTAACATTCATGTTAAATGTATGTCTTCTTTAACTTCTCATCTGCCATCCTCTAACATTAATCTACATGTTTGTATAACTGCATTCATTATTCTCACAAACAGCCACATGCTAAATGGACACCCTTGCTTTAACTCTCTTCCCTGTTGTATCTTTTTTTCATACTCATCCATTCACCATCACAAAGAAGAATTTTGATAAATTCTCCAACTATCATTCTTATTTTTTCTCCTAGCTCATATTCTTATAAAATGTTGTGAGGATAGGGCAGTATTCATAATCTCAGCCTATGCATTATAGCATGGTTGCTATACAGTGGTAAAAGAGTACATTCAGGTAGCAGATGTAAGATAAAGCAGGACAACATAAGCTCTTGCTTATAATGGGGGACCTGAATGCATATAATGTAACAGACGGAACAGGATATGAGGACTGCCTGGGTCCATATGGGTATAGCAAAATGAATAAAGAAAGAAAGGCTATTCTAGACTTCTGTCTAGCAAATGACATGATGGTGGCCAACATATGATTCAGCAAGAATGGCAGTCACAAAATTACATATAAGAGCGGCCAAAATGCAACTCAGGTAGACTTCCTGCCAGTAACGAGAGGGCACTGGGGTCAAAGTCATTGCAAAGTCATCCACGGTGATACAGTTGGTTCACAGCACAAACCACTCATTGCCACAATCAGCTGCAAGCAATAGTCAGACAAAGCTCTAAAGTTAACAGAGACTATGCTGAAGACCTGGAAGTTGACTGGAAAGAAAGCACAAGAGTTCAGGGAAATAGTCAGCAGTCTAGCACCTTAGGAAGAAGAGGAAATATGTGGAGCTGAAGAAGAAGAATGGCAGCACCTCAAAACAGCATGTGTGAGGACTATAGAACAGGTATGCATCTGACACAGGTGTGAAAATAAGGTACTTCAGGCAAGCTGGTGATGGAAAGCAGAAGTTCAGGAAATCATCAAAAGAAAGGGAGAGCAGGAAAAAGTAGAAGATAGAAAAGACAGACCATTCTAAGAAGAGATACTAGATGGCTAACAAAGATGCTAGGAGAGCAGCTGCAATAGTGAAGAATAAGACATCAAAAGCACACTACAATTTTTTTCTGGAAAGTGACTCAATAAATGGCACAAATACATTTTATCAGATTACAAGGCAAAGACATAAAGATAAAGAAGATAGTTATAAGACATTCTTCGTAAAGGATGCCAGGAAAAGCTTACTAATGAGTACACAGGTTAACAAAAAAGATGGAAGGAACACTTCCAGCATGTTCTGAATGAAGTAAACCCCACATTAGCTAAACTGTCCAAGACACAGCCTAAAGTGAAAGAAGAAGAGGAGCCCACCCAAGAATAATTAAGAACAGCACTTAGGAAAATTAGGTCAGGTAAAGCAGCAGTTTCTGATGATGTCATGGCAGATACGATCAAGATGTTCATTGAGTTAGAGGAGAAATGACTCCTGAGGGAACTCGTAGCAATTGCAAGAGAAAGAAATATCCCAGATGACTGGAGAATACGCATCCTAGTGCCAGTGTACAAGAACAAAGCGGACATCCACAACTGTAGACAGTACAGTGGTAACAAACTCCTGTCACATTGCATGAAAATTCTGGAGAGAATGATTTATAAATGAATACACAGAGTAGTAGAATGTAAGATGGGAGATGAGCAGTTTGTATTCAGAGCAAGATGCAGCCATACCTCTCAACCTGGAATCATGAAAAATCTGTGCAAAGGCCCATGAAAAATAGGTACAACCATCCAAAAATCTGTATGCTGATTAATATAAACTTTGCATGCAAAGTTATGCAATCCAACCCACTTCAATGGAATTGTGGGATACCATCTTTTAAACGCAAACTGAAGAACAAACAAAATATGATCATGAAACACAAAATAAACAGAAGAGTGTTTTATTTATAATATTTGAACTTATATCAAACTTTGAACTTGCGCAAACTGCAGAACTAAAATACAATTTTCTTTTATAAAAATAAAATTAACTACTTCAGCCTTCTACAGTCAGAAAACAAATGAGCTGGATTTAAACAGAAGAAGTCAGCAGATAGTACAGACTGAGCGCTTTTTGGCAATTGCAATCAGTTCTTTCAAAGCAGAGAAGAGTAGCAATTAACTGAATTCAAATAATTGTAATACCTTAGAATACATGGATTTAGCTAACACTAGGAATACATTCAATATAATTTCTACAAAGATCATCATTATGAAACAATGCTTTCTATAGAAAATATTTAAGCAATCTATTGCAGAACTAGCCATACAAAACGTTACCTTTGAAAGACTTACATTTAGCCTCCTGAACTAACTTTGCCTTCAGATGTTTTTTTAAATGCTACTATTCTCACTTTGTCTAATTTTTTGAGATACATTTCTACAAGATTCAGAGACAATTTTAGAAAATGTTTTTTTTTTTTTTTTTATTAGTGATAAATATTAAAGGGAGGTCTTAGTAATTTAGATTCCATGTTGTCTCTAAATGAATAAGAGGTAAATTTAAATATAAACTTACTTTGCAAAGGTGTACAGCATCTCTCATATAAAAGTTTAAATTCAGACATTTCCACAAAAAATGTCTTCTTTAGTAAGTGGTAACCATTTTTAATTTTTTTTTAAATGTGTAGCAATGATGTTCACTGGTAAGGGAGAAGATGATGAACCTGAGGATTTTGTGTTTTGTGACTTACAGTATGTGGGTTTTGTGGTAAAAAGTAGGGCACTTAATGGCAGGCAATATTATAATCATAGCAAAAAAGTATTATAGTTTGTTAGGACCTCCAAAAGACATTCTCCATGACCTACTGATCAGTGATGTAGCTAGAGTTTGTGCCACCCAAGGCTGTCTTTGAGTTTGCCACCCCTCCTCCTCACAAAGTCATTGTCAAATGGGCCTCCCCATACACAGCCCTCCCCCCTGCAGCTATTCCAGTGTCCCATTACTTGGCTATTCCTTCCCATTTACCATAAACACTGAAATGTGCATACTGCTTCATGCTTTACTTCTACAATGATTGTTTGGATTTTGTTTAAAACTTTTATTTTACATTTTATAGCACAAACACTAATAGACATCTGTTAAACAAAGCAATACAGTCTCACCTTGAAAACAGACTTAGCATTAAAACGTGCCTGCCCTTGAAACTCATATTAATTAAACCAGCATTAAAACCCACATTCAAAGAAAATGCATCTGGTCAGTGGCGGATAAAGATTATCATTGGTCTGATTTCAAATCATAGGCTCCTTGCATGCATTTATGACCATGCAAGCATACATGTGTTCTTTGTTACACCTTCCTGATTGTATTAAATTATATTTCTTGTATAATACAGCACACTTGTTAGAGTGCAGTTTAAATTTATTGTTTTGATAATTTTCCAGTAAGCAATGAAACAAAAATATATGAAACAATAATGACAAAACTGCCCAATTCGAAGCATTTCCATCATAAAAGTCTACTCAAACTTCCATTATTAAAATCCACTAATATCAGTAAATATGTACAATCTCTGCAGAAGTAAAAGTCATCTAAATAATTCCACATTAAAGAGATCTGTAACTAATTTATTTAACATTTGTTTATCAGGAAAGTCCAACTTGGAACAAAGCCAATTTTCATCAGAGGCCCAGCAAGAAACACTCCAGATGCATGTCTTTGTAACATGGGAGGAAACAGGACTACCCCCAAGAAAACCCACAAAAACACAAGGAGGACATGCAGACTCCACACAGAAGGCACCCCAGCCAAGAATTGGACTGGAGAACCTCTTGCTGTGAGGCGACGATGCTACCGCTGCACCACTGCTCCATCCTAATGAAGAGATTGTTGCTAGCAAACAACTTTATATTTCATTGTTTCATCTACAGATAAACTGCCTGTTGTCCTTGAAGAATAAATTGCATATGTTACATAAAAAAATTGATAAGCAAGTAATATTGCAATAGGGAATGGATAGCAAACTGATAACAGGTTTATAGTTACTAGGTATCTCTGCCAAAGGAGGACATTCTCAGGACTGCAGCGTCCACCCTCTTTAAAAGTACAACACAGTACAATATCAGCAATCTATCTACATACTGTGGGAGTAGAACCCACAGTCTTCTTCATCAAAAAGGAAGTGTACTACCTTGTTGTGCTACTAACAATGCAAACAGGCTTGGGATAAAAAGCACTGAATTTCTCTTCCCCTGAAGAACTTTGCAGCACAAGAAATCTGGAAAACCCAACATTTATTGGGGGGGGGGTCAAAGGCCCAAAACTAAGGACACATTGTAAACATTGCTTGTATAATCTTAGAAAGTTGCTAGAATAAAATGTTTTCTTGAAAGACAGGATGACTGAAACCTAAATGGCTATCATTATTTAGTGAATTCAGTTCTCACTGATTTTCCAGAAAACCAAAAGTTTTAAGAGGAACAGACCAAAAGTATGAGCCAAACAGTGCAGACATTCTGTGAAACCTTGAACAGTTGAGAACTATGGACTTAACTCATTGAATCACAAGTGGTGGCATGGGTAGAGAATTCAGGTTCTTGATTCTTGTACACACTTCAATGCAAACAGTCAATGTTGTGTTTAAGGAAATTTAACATTCAAAGCACACTGAACCTGGCAGCAATACGAAAATCAATGATGTGTTTGGCAGCACATAATTTCCAGTACATGCACACACATGCAAATGCAACAATAATTTCCTGCACATAAACACTTCAATGCAAATGCAGCAATAATTTCCATCACATAAGAAAAGTCATTGCTGTGTTAAGGAACTTCAGCATTCAAAACACACTGAACTAGCAATAAATCCTGCATACATACTTGAAACGGAACACTTTTGTTGGCCGCACATAAGAAAATCAATACTGTAAATTGCATGGGCGGAGAGAACATCTGTGCGTGCTTGAAGTGACCAGACTGGAAAAAACAGTCCCATTCTTAAAGAACAATCAGCAGTCTCAAAAGTAAAAACATTTTTTTTTAGTTAAGTAAACATAACAGTCCAAAGTTAACATAACAGTCTAAAGAGCCACCTGGGGTGGACCACCCCTCTCACCCCCCAAGTTACGCCACTGTAAAGAGTAGTATGGGGCTCTGAGCTACTTTACCTATTGATGATGAATGATCTAGTAGTATCATAGTCCCTTTTGTTTTCTTTTTTTTCCTTACCTAGCCAGGGGAAGAACTGGAACAAGTAGTCAAGATAAATGTTTCATTTCTTTTCTGCAGTGTTCTGTGCACTGCCTGATTAAGAAGAGAAGATTTAAACCCGAAGACCAGTCTGACTCTGTAGCTCTTGACTGCTGTATTTAAATAAGTGTGATTTGTTGACTGTTACCTTATGAATTGTAAAAAGGCGAACAAAACTAAAAAAAATAATAAAAAGTTGGTTCGGGAAACCAGCAAGACAGTCCACAAAATATCTGAGTAAACTATTTATTAAACTGTTTTAAGTGCTTTTCGTAAGCCTGATGGCAAACTTCATCAGAAACAATTTCAAATAGAAGGAACCCTTCTTTATAAAAGAACAGGTGATTAACATTGACCAATTGATCACTTTGTTTACCATGAATGGAAGCACCTTAAAATTAAAATGAGAACTACGTATATAAAGCAAAACAAGACTTCACTAATATATAAACATGGCTTAAAAGTATTCACAAAACTTAATATTTAAAAACCATAAAGACGGTTTGTACATTTGAACAATTTACAACAAGGCTTTTAACAGCACATTAGATCACCTCAGTAAACGTTTTAGTTTAAGGATACTACTGATGGAACATGTGTCATTTAACCCAAGAAGGTACTACTGATGGAACATGTGTCATTTAACCCAGGAAGGTACTACTGATGGAACATGTGTCATTTAACCCGGGAAGGTACTACTGATGGAACATGTGTCATTTAACCCGGGAAGGTACTACTGATGGAACATGTGTCATTTAACCCAGGAAGGTACTACTGATGGAACATGTGTCATTTAGCCCGGGAAGGTACTACTGATGGAACATGTGTCATTTAACCCAGGAAGGTACTACTGATGGAACATGTGTTATTTAACCCAGGAAGGTGCTACTGATGGAACATGTGTCATCTAACCCAGGAAGGTACTACTGATGGAACATGTGTCATCTAACCCGGGAAGGTACTACTGATGGAACATGTGTCATTTAACCCGGGAAGGTACTACTGATGGAACATGTGTCATTTAACCCGGGAAGGTACTACTGATGGAAAATGTGTCATCTAACCCGGGAAGGTACTACTGATGGAACATGTGTCATCTAACCCGGGAAGGTACTACTGATGGAACATGTGTCATTTAACCCGGGAAGGTACTACTGATGGAACATGTGTCATTTAACCCGGGAAGGTACTACTGATGGAACATGTGTCATTTAACCCGGAAAGGTACTACTGATGGAACATGTGTCATTTAACCCGGAAAGGTACTACTGATGGAACATGTGTCATTTAACTCGGGAAGGTACTACTGATGGAACATGTGTCATCTAACCCGGGAAGGTACTACTGATGGAACATGTGTCATTTAACCCAGGAAGGTACTACTGATGGAACATGTGTCATTTAACCCGGGAAGGTACTACTGATGGAACATGTGTCATTTAACCCGGGAAGGTACTACTGATGGAACATGTGTCATTTAACCCAGGAAGGTACTACTGATGGAACATGTGTCATTTAACCCAGGAAGGTACTACTGATGGAACCTGTGTCATTTAACCCAGGAAGGTACTGCTGATGGAACATGTGTCATTTAACCCGGGAAGGTACTACTGATGGAACATGTGTCATTTAACCCGGGAAGGTACTACTGATGGAACATGTGTCATTTAACCCAGGAAGGTACTACTGATGGAACATGTGTCATTTAACCCGGGAAGGTACTACTGATGGAACATGTGTCATTTAACCCGGGAAGGTACTACTGATGGAACATGTGTCATTTAACCCGGGAAGGTACTACTGATGGAACATGTGTCATTTAACCCAGGAAGGTACTACTGATGGAACATGTGTCATTTAACCCGGGAAGGTACTACTGATGGAACATGTGTCATTTAACCCGGGAAGGTACTACTGATGGAACATGTGTCATTTAACCCGGGAAGGTACTACTGATGGAACATGTGTCATTTAACCCAGGAAGGTGCTACTGATGGAACATGTGTCATCTAACCCGGGAAGGTACTACTGATGGAACATGTGTCATCTAACCTGAGAAGGTACTACTGATGGAACATGTGTCATTTAACCCGGGAAGGTACTACTGATGGAACATGTGTCATTTAACCCGGGAAGGTACTACTGATGGAACATTTGTCATTTAACCCGGGAAGGTACTACTGATGGAACATGTGTCATTTAACCCGGGAAGGTACTACTGATGGAACATGTGTCATTTAACCCGGGAAGGTACTACTGATGGAACATGTGTCATCTAACCCGGGAAGGTACTACTGATGGAACATGTGTCATTTAACTCGGGAAGGTACTACTGATGGAACATGTATCATTTAACCCAGGAAGGTACTACTGATGGAACATGTGTCATTTAACCCAGGAAGGTACTACTGATGGAACATGTGTCATTTAACCCGGGAAGGTACTACTGATGGAACATGTGTCATTTAACCCAGGAAGGTACTACTGATGGAACATGTGTCATTTAACCTGGGAAGGTACTACTGATGGAACATGTGTCATTTAACCCGGGAAGGTACTACTGATGGAACATGTGTCATTTAACCCGGGAAGGTACTACTGATGGAACATGTGTCATTTAACCTGGGAAAGTACTACTGATGGAACATGTGTCATTTAACCCGGGAAGGTACTACTGATGGAACATGTGTCATTTAACCCGGGAAGGTACTACTGATGGAACATGTGTCATTTAACCCGGGAAGGTACTACTGATGGAACATGTGTCATTTAACCCGGGAAGGTACTACTGATGGAACATGTGTCATTTAACCCGGGAAGGTACTACTGATGGAACATGTGTCATTTAACCCAGGAAGGTACTACTGATGGAACATGTGTCATTTAACCCGGGAAGGTACTACTGATGGAACATGTGTCATTTAACCCGGGAAGGTACTACTGATGGAACATGTGTCATTTAACCCGGGAAGGTTATAGGCATTCAGCCTCACTTGCCAGGTTAATTCAAGTTCTTCTAGTTTTAGTGGTCTAGGACCACCCCTACTATCATACTTGACTTGTTCAATAATAATAAACCTAAAAGCATGATCTTTATTAGTAAGAATGTGGTTAGCTAGAGCATTCTCTAGTTTGTGTTTATTAATAGCATATTGAGGTTCATAAATTCTGTTGCGGAGCCTATGCTCCATCTTTCCTATATAGAAAGCAGGACAGAGTTTGCACTTAGCCAAATAAACGACAAAACTTGAGTTACAGTTGAATCTGCCTTTAAGTTTGTACACTGTACCATTAATCTTAAAAGTATTAGTAACTTCCACGAATTTACAGTAGTTACAATTTTCACACTTGTTCATCCCATTACTCTGTACAACTTGGGTATATTGCTGTTCTAAAAGGGTTTTAAGTTTCATCCCTCTCCTAAAACATTGTTTCTGATGAAGTTTGCCGTCAGGCTTATGAAAAGCACTTAAAACAGTTTAATAAATAGTTTACTCAGATACTTTGTGGACTGTCTTGCTGATTTCCCGAACAAACTTTTTATTATGTTACCTTATGAAAACAGGTAAACAGTGACAGTACATATCCCCTCGAGCCATCAGCTAAATTTGGACAGCATGGCTGTCTTCATCGCAAAGCTGGCATCATCATGCATGCCCTGCAAGTGATGATGTCAGGAACAAATTCATCCAAAAATTAAATTAAAAAAAAAAAAAAACTGGGAAATTTTGGAATTAAAGAGGCCAATCGGGAATTCATGGCATCCCAATGTTTTGCCTCAAAACCGGTATTTACTAAGGAATTCAGTGAAGTTGAGTGGTATGAATGCAGCACAGCTGACCCGATGTTTGCAGTGAAAGAGATAGTTGATATAAGCTGGAGATGAGGAAAGAGTCCAACTCAGCATTCCTAGATTTTGTGAAAGCATTTGACAAGCTCCCTAGAAATCTGATTTGGGCAGTCCTGCAGTGGCTTAAAGTCACAAAAACATTGGTAGAATTAGTACAGGCTATGTCCAAGCATCCAATGGCACAAATACTAACAATGTTATTTCCCAAAAAGGGGTTCCCAGGACAAGTGGGTGTACATCAGGGTTTAGCTCCGAGTCCACTGCTCTTCATAGGTCAAAGGGGACAAAGTAATAAAGTTCCTATAGGCAAACAATGTAGCATTTCAGGCAGATTCTAAACCAGAACTTTAGCAAAAGTTAGGGGAATGAAATGCAAAACTGACGGCTCATGGGGTGAAACTGATTACAGATATGACAGCTGTAATGGCAGCAAATTGGGAATCAGATAACTGAAATAGAAGACAAAATAGAAGGGCAAGTTAAAAGCTTCAAGTACTTGGGAGGGATGGCTGAGGAGAAGGAAAATCTGAATTAAAAAGCCAAAGCTAGAATCAGAGAGGCTGCAGCCAAATGGCATAGACTGCCAGAGGTAGTGCATAACAGAAGAATGCTCAAGAAACTGAAAAGTAAGGTGGAAGAAACAATGGAGTGATCAGTATTACTGCATTGTACAGAAACCTGGGCAGTGAAGGCAGAGCAACTGAGGAAGCTAAAGGTTAAGGAGATAAAGTGCCTGATATGGGTGGTAAGATGCACACTGTGGGATAGATGAAGAACTGAGGATATCAAAGCAGAAGCTCAAGTAGCGCCAGTTGCAGAGAAGGTCAAACAAAACAAATTATGGTGGTTAGAGCACACATGCAGCATAGCAGAAGACAATCTGTTGAAGAGGATCTGGAATAGACAAAAGGAAGGCAAGAGGAAATGAGTGTGTCCAGCAAAGAGATGTATTGCATGTGGGAAGACTTGTGACATTCAGGAATGACTACCACAAAAGGTAGGAGAGTGACACTGAGTCCAGAGAGGTGGTGACAGTTGTAGCATCACCCTGACTGAATGTAGAAAAAAATGGGAAAATGGGGATTGATGATGATGATGATGATGATTATGATGATGATGCTGGTTAATGCACCAGAAGGAACACTTATTTGTAATGTCCTATAAGGGTCAGTATCAAAGTTAGAATCACGACCTTCTAAATGAATTGATATATTTGAACTAGCAGTCTTAAATAATGAGGGAGATAATCATAGATACAAATGGCAACAGGCACTTGAAAACACAAGATCAATAAATAGCAAAGCTGTAGCACTCAGTTAGGGCAGGGTGAAGGGGATGGTTGTCCCAGATGAAAGCTGTTGAGGGCTATAATCAACAGGTGCCTGTGCTGGTGGATTGCAGTACATCATGCTGCATTATTGGTCATAGTTGAAGTGCTGAGTGTTGTGACATGATTTAACTGTAGCAAGTAATTTATTACAATTTCAGAAGAGAAGAGAAAAAGATATTTTCAACTATAAACTGAGGAGGTGCCAATTTTATAATCTGAACAGATTGTCTGATGAACTAGCTATGGTTCAGATAAATTGTGTACTTCATTCCATCTTAGCAAAAGAGATGAACCAATAAAAAATGAAGGCATTGCATTTAAGGATGACATACACTAGTAAAATCAGGTAGTGTTTCAGATATCAAATAACAGAAATGAATGATAGAAAACTATGGGAAACAAAATGGAAGCACGAGGTGGACCATAGGCAAGAATACGAGTTAAGAAGAGTGATTTGGAGAAGGAAGGCGAGCAAGAACAGGCTCAAAACTTGCTAAAGATTTACCAGATAAAAGAGAAACAGTTAAATAAAATAAAAAATGGAGTTCTTGGCATAATATCATGAAGGAAAAACAAGGGTTGCTAAATAAGTATTAATACGTATTTCATAAAACAAACGAAGACATTTTAAAACAAATTAAGGCATCATTATAATAATCAGGTCCTCTGTCTCTGATAAATCCAGCAGATGTAAATACAACTGCTTGACTGCAATTGCCTAAAGCTACTAACTTGCATACACAGTTCACCTAAACAGAGGTTCCCCAAAGTCAGTGTTTGATGTAATTACAGCAGTGAAACATTGTACACGTTGCTTTTTTTCTGGGAGTGGGGTGGAGAACTTGTGTACCCTAATGAAATCCCTTCTTTATATATTCTCACACTAAGGGCTTTTCAACATAAAAAGGTGGTATTAAAACAAAAGTGTCTTTTGCTGAAATGTCATGGTGTCGTAATTGCATAGAAATGGATACATTTTGAGTCCACACACATTTCTATACTATGTGGTAAACAGAGATATAAAGGAACTTAATGTACATCTTGTGCCAGTAATACACAAATAAACAAACAGGTATCCAGCAGCTAAAATAAGCCTGTATTTATTATATCTGGGACTAGCTCTGGCAAGGAAAATTAATTAATCCAAGTCCTTTCAAAGAAGAAAAAGTATTGAAAGAACTTGAAAAGTGACAGTACAAAAAGCAAAAGAGCATGCTGAAATTCATGCTACAATATTGGGAGATTATGAAAAAACTGTAGATAAAAGCATTAACCAAAGAAGGTACTGGAACAGACTTTATTGCCCAGGGCCTTCTCAACCAGATAGTTAGCAGGTTATTTTCCATAAAAAGGGGAGGAGAGGGGAAAGGGATGCCAAACAGGTCACCCAAATGGACTGGAAAATAACCAAAGGGAAGAGTCCAAATTCTGTTTATAAGTAAGATGAGGCAGGAAGGCCAGCCTCCTCTCACTCAGCACAAATATTCCCCAAAGGCCAATATTACTTTTCCTAAGACCAGAGTATACTAAGGGAATTTAGCAGTCCAAGATAAAGGGATAGGTCAATATGAAGAAAAGCTAAGATGGCAGTTTGCAGTAGTTATTGCATTGTTCATAGGTAAGTATTAGGCTAGTGGCTCTTGTTGGCCATTTTAAGCCTAGCCAATTCCCCCTTTAAAGGTAAGAATCAAACCCTGTGTGTTGTATTTATGAGATAGACACACTGACCATTATACCAACCTCCAACAGTAGTTACATGAAGTATAGGTGAGTATCCAGTGAAGACTCTGATTCTTGGTTTGGTTTAGAAGTTTTTCTGTTTTTATTTAAATTGGTAGTGGCCAACTGCTGCATTTGACTGAACTTTGCAGCAGAGTACCAGGGCCTAGCAGTGTACTGACTGCATTGTTTATTGGTCTGGCTGAAATTTGCTTTAACAGTTAAGCCATTTTAAATTGTTATTATGAAGAATTACACAAAGGAAAGGGCCTGCAACCACCTGCTTATTTAATTCTGTTAAAAAGTAGAAAACAAAGAACTGCAGTGTGAACTGATAATAAGCATTATCTCTCAATATTGGCAATGGTAGCTCCATGTTCTTTTTCATGCCAGGGCACAACAGGAGCACAGTAGGTGGCTTATCAGGCACACAGGACATGTGGGAAAAATTCCAAAACACTATACCAACAAAGTATATAATACATGATACATGGTAACAACTCACCCATAATCCATTGCTAAAAATGAAAAAAAAACATTTCCCTACAAAATAACAGTGAATGTTATAATCTTTCCAATCATAGCAATGTTCACAACACATTAAAAATGCTGATTTGTCATGTTCAAGGACTGTGGTTTGGATGAAGTGTTGGTGTTCAGCCAAAGGTGAAGTTACCAATGCAGTAGCAGTGGAAAAATATCAAGCACAAAGACATGTTTGCCTGAGCAGAAAGAAAACAAATATCATTAACCAAAATTCAAGAACTGAAATTCCGACTTTGTTCTGTGCTGCATTGTAAGGAAAATATTTTAATCAAATGCAGCACATTTTGCAACATTCAGTATAAAACATACAGCTTACCATCACAGACGCTAGTAAATAGCAACATAGTTTAAATGTTAAACGTCCTTGGAAGTAGAAGCAAGAAAGATCTGATACAATGATGGTTTTACTACAAAATCAAAAGAAATACTGCAGTGAACTATGTTGGAAAATAAAATAATGATAATAGCAAAGAAATTTCAACATAAATATGCTCAGCTGTTTATTAATACAAAAACTTGAGATGCGAAGCTTTCAGGAACTACACTTCATTAGTGCTAACAATTAAGTAGAAAACAACTCAATTTATATTAAAATCAAACCAAACGCATGGCATAGCCATCCAATAAAAACATACATATATAACTTGATAAAAAAGTGCATAAAAACATATTTAAAAACATATATGAACAAATTCAATGATATTGCATTTGTTTTTTAAGTAAAACAGGTTTAAAACTAATAGCACTGTTCAGACCAAGGAACACATCAGCTTTGAGCTTTAAGATCAAATTATACTCACTAACTTATAAAATATTATCCTTGTCACCTCCTTTAATATTCTTATATATAACATCAATGGCTCTGAACCTAAATTCATAAGTGGAATCAGTAGACAAAACATGTTTTGTGAATGCATTCATTCGAACATTCCTGCATATGTTGGACTTATGCTCAATAATACGATCTTTAAGTTTGCAGCTACATATGATTTCCTTACAGCTAGCATGACTCGTATAAGGGGCTTAAAGTAGATTCTGGGGAAAAAATCCAAGATCACTTTACAGTAGCTGGTCCACTGAGATATAATAACTATGCCCACTTAATCATTCTGATGCATTACAACAAAGATATAATGAAATAATAAGTTATTTATTTATGTTTTTATTTGTTTATTTACATTTTTGTTGACTAGTTCAGTTCCACTAAGCCAATGGTTTCTATTAAGGAGAGACATGAAGTGTTATTAATACCGACTAGACAAAATTTGGTCAGGACACCTGGGAACTTCTCCTACGCTTTTTAATAAATGTTAAGGGATATTTTACATCCACCTAAGTTACCACTAAGTCAGGCAGGTGGAGCCTCAGTTAAACACATCACCCAAAGGATGGCACACCCAAGAGTGCATTAACCCCCTTATGCTGCACTGCAGTGTTAGTATTGGAAAATGAATCCAAGTACCTCATTTAGGAACAGAGCCCACAGTCTTCTACATCAAAGGCTAGTGTGCTAATTGTTGAGCTTCTGAGACTGTAAACAAATATGTTAGTTTTCTATTCCCCTTTAAGGAAAACAACACTGATAAAGACAAAAGCAGGGATATGAAAATATAGCAACATGAACTGTTTAGTACTCTATTTCTGGTTTTCTGAAATAACTCCAGGAGAAATAATTTAGATCTGAATGATTTGGGTGGCACCATACCTCTCAACTTATTACGTCAAGAATTCTGGAAAAAGCCAAAATGATTCAGGGGAGGGGGCTGATAAAACAATGAACAATTTTAAAACATTACTCTAATTCACATAAAATGTTAATAGAATAACATATTTTGCATAAATATGCATTTTTAAAATCCTTTTATTAAACTTAAGCCTTCTAAACACATCTTTAAAAGCAAATCTTCAGAAATATCCAGACTTTTTTTAGCTCCAACATCAACATAGAATATTCTAAAAATATTATATGACTATTATATAGTATAGTGTCAACATTTTTAACTACTCCATAATTAGTTTTATAATATATTTCTTATTTAATTGTGATGATTTGTATGATACAACAGATGAAACAACATATTCAGCTCCCCCTTCAATTCTAGCTAGTTTTTTTTGCCATGTAAGTGCAACTTCATGATTTTCCCATTTATGAGTTCCCCTTTCTAGTAGTCCTTTCCTTAGAGAGTCATATATTTATTTAGTTAGTTAGTTATTTAATTTACATTTGTTGACTGGGATAGTCCGACTGGATATATGTCCATTTTCAGTGGAGGCCTGGGGAGAAAAGCTCCAAGATAATAATACATATTGAACATTTAGTAAATGCTAGTTTCAAGCAGATTACAGTCATAAGCAATACCAGCATTTAGCACATATAGTACAAACTTATTATAAAACATTTTTACAAAACATAACATTATTTTCAAAGTTATATATACATAACATTACATTTAGTTTTAAGACGGGCGGCACAGTGGTGCAGCGGTTAGCATTGTTGCCTCACAGCAAAAGGTTCTCCGGTTTGATTCTTGGCTGGGGTGCCTTCTATGTGGAGTTTGCATGTTTGTGTGGGTTTCCTCCGGGTACTCTGGTTTCCTCCCACATTCCAAAGACATGCATCTGGAGCATTTCTCCCCAGGCCTCCACTAAAAACAAGTTCTGTGGAACCTAGTTAGACATTCCTGGTCAACAAATAAATAAAAAAAAAATAAATAAAAGACACATTGAGCATCAGTTATACAATTGATCCTTCCTGAAATGGTGTGGTAGAAAAAAGTTAAAAGTAGTTGAAGGTAAGGCACCTAAGTAAGAGAGAGGTCACTAGTCAGGGTTAGTGCAAGGATGTAACCAATGAGTTTTGAAGTATTTCTTGAGTTTGTTTTTAAATCGAGTTAGTGAGGGTTCTAGGGTCAAGTTGTTTTTCCAACAGAGTTGGCAAACAGAGAGTCCCCAGCTGAGCAGTTTAATTTGTATGTTTGAACTAGGAGTCTAGTGAATGATCACAGTGGCTGGGTGCTGGTGTAGGGGCTGATAATATTTTTTAGTGAAGGTGTATTTTCTGGTTGGTAAAGGACTTTATGTGCCACTATTAGCTGGTTGAACTGCAGTAGGCTAGGCAGTTCAAGCGATCCTAGATGATTTAGGTTATGACAGTGGTGTGTCTGGTAGGCTGTGCCAGTAGCAAATCTGGCAATGTGGTTATAGCATGATGGTAGTTTGTTAAGATCTGTTTTGTTTAAGTTGGAGAATAGAGGTGAGGCGTAGAGAAGAGGTGATAGTAGATGGGAATGGGAAATTGCAGCTCTGATAAGTGGGGTAAGGAAATGTTTGATTCTGTAAAGAGAAACGTTTTTTATTAATGGCTTTGATAGCTTGATTGATATGTGGATCAAACTTCAGGTTGTTATCAGCTATGACACCCAGTAGTTTAGTTTGGGCTTCTGGGGAGATGATACTGCCATTGTTAGTGGTTATGTTGAAGGATGGCAGGGGGTCCTGCATGTGGGGGAGAGGAGGAGCAGATTTGTTTTGTTGGGGGTTTAGGATTAGGTGTTGATTGGAGAGCCATTTTTCCACAGTATTGAAGGTATTTTGGGTTAATGTGAATAAAGTAGCTGGTGAGGTGTCAGAACAAATCAAGGTGGAGTCATCTGCATATTGAATGCAGGTAGCATCTTGGATGACTGAATGAAGGTCGTTCATAAAGATGGAGAAAAAAAGGAGATCTAGTATCGAGCCCTGGGGGACTCCTAATGTGATGGGTAGGCAAGATGATAGCTTGTCCTGTCATAGAACTGCCTGTTGCCTGCCCTGCAGGTAGGATTGAAACCACTGGAGTATATGGCTGTTTAAGGAGAAGGCCTTCAAGGTATTTATAAGCATTTTGTGGTCAACCATGTCAAAAGTCTTGGATAGATCTAGAAAGAGTGCTGAGGATAGTTGGCTATTATTGTGGTTGTGGTTAATAAAGTTAGAGAAAGAGAGGAGGGCAGAACTAGTACTGTGGTGTGGCTTAAAGCCATGCTGAAAGTTGGACAACAGCTTGTTCTGTGTGAGGTAGTGGATGAGCTGTATGTGTACACACTTCTCCATAATTTTAGCTAGAGGTGACAGAATAGCTATGGGCCTAAAGTTTGACAGTTCGGTGGAACTGCCTCCTTTATGGAGAGGTATGACATGGGAGATTTTCCATACAGTGGGTACAGTAGCTTCAGATATAGCTCTATTGATCAATATTGAGATGGGGTATGCTATGGTGTCAGCATGCTTTTGCAGATAGTCTGCTCGGAAGAGGTCGGCAGCCAGGGTGGTGGGGTCTTAATTTCTTAAATAGGGCATGAATAAGTTGAGTAGGAACAGGTTGGAAGGTAAAGTATTTTTTGGTACTGGGTGTGGCTGCATTAGAATTAGGGCCATTGGGAGAGCGTTGGCTGGCTAGAGACTAGATAGTCTCTGTAAAGAAGCTGTTGAAGTTATTAGTAATGTCTACTGGGGATTTTTGTTGGGAAGATGAGGGGGTGGAGTGGCGGCTTGGCCTGGGTGGAATAGTTTGTTCATTCCTGCCCAGGTTTTTGAGGTTTGTTTTGGTGTTTTTGCAGTAGATTGTAGTTGTAGTTCTTTTTGTCTAGGGTTATGAATGTTTTTGGTTCATTCCTTAGCTGTCTGAATCTTAGTTGATCAAGAGGGGCTTTTGTTTTTCAGTAGGTGGCCCAAACTTTGTTTCTGAGTGAAATTTTGGTTTTGGTATCTTTAGAAAGCCATGGTGCAATATTAACTTTGGTTCATAATAGAGCGACCTGGAGCATGTGAGTTAAGAATAGCAAGAAATTTGGTGTTAAAGTATGCTACTGCTTCATCTAGGGGGAGGCTTTTTAGTACTGACCAGTTGCATGCCATAAGTTCATTTTGAAACTTGGTGAAAATACAATTCTTGTGGTTTCTTAATGTTCTATAGGTGGGTTGGTAGGAGCAGTCTACTTTGAGCTTGATTACATAGGTGAGACAGTGGTCACTTAGGTCATCAGGCAAAGTGTCTGATTTATAGGATTGAAGATGGGTATTGCTGAGTATCCAGTCTAGGGTACTTTCCTTGTTATTGGGCTTTCCTGTCCTGGTGGGGGAGGTTATGATTTGAGTAAATGCATAGAGGTTTATGTGGGTTGTGGGGGTTTCACAAGAGCAAGTGTTGCAGTCAATGTTGAAATCCCCAAGAACAATTGTTTCTTGGGGGTAGTTATTGGATAACCAATATAATAAGGTTCTAAGGTTTCTGTGTTCCTCCCTGGGGGAATGTAGACACAGATAATGTTTACATTTTTGTTTTTATTAATTTTTAGTTTTAAGATAAGAAATTCAGCATTATTGAACTGGGGTGGTTGTTGGGTGTCTATGCTGACAGATAGGGTAGACTTGTAAAGTATGGCTACCCCACCACCCTTTCGGTGGTACGTTCTAGTTAAAACATATTGTACCATGGTGGCAGAATCTCATGGTCCTTGGTGGCAGGCTTTAGCCACATTTCTGTTAGGCATAATATATCTGGGGAATGAACAGCTAAGAGGGCATGCAGGTGCTGATGAGTTTTGTTATTTATGCTCCTAATGTTTAGATGGCTGGCCAGCAGTGAGTTAGGAGGTCTGTTTGTTGGAGCTGTGGTGGTAGGGGATATAGTAGGGGGAATAGGGTCAACAGGTGGGGATGGACCAGGGTTTGGGTGGATGTCACCATCCTTTGTAAGCTTGTAGTGTATCCTGAGTATGAGTTTTAAGAATTTTACTAAGGTTTTGTAATAGTGTCTAGTTTTAGGACTAATGTAACTAGGTCTAGTAAGATGGTAGTATTTAGGGGTTAAGGAGGTAAGCATGAGGGAGGTGAGTAAGGGTGCATTATTATCTGTTGTAGATGGGATGGATGTTTGGAATTTAGGGTAGTGGAAACCTAGGTGACCCTGACATTCATAGATGGTTAGGAGATATGGGATGAGTAACAGGGGTAGAAGTAGAGTTAATAAGACTATTTTGGGTGATAGCATACATACTGAATGGTACTTGAAACTTAGGCAAAAGGAATAGTAGAGTTGGAGGACTGGTGGTATCAGATTGAAGGTGGTGCTGTTGAGTGACAAGTTGTCACTGATTGGTTTAAAAAAGTGGGGTGTGGTGTAGTACCAATAAATGTAGCAGCAGCAGGGTGGGAGGAATTTGGGGGCAGAGTGGGGTGTGAACCAAGCCAGAGCAAAGCAAGGGCAAGCAGAGCAGGGATAAACCAATGCAAACTAATGCCTGTACTAAGTTGTAGCAGTTTAACCTGTTTGAGGAAAGAGGGGGGTGGGGGAAAAGATAAGGCAGTAGGAGTGGTTAGAGGGAGACCTTGATTGACTCAAAACACCACACCAGAGGTAAGTAGAATGTAAGGGCCTAAAATCTGCACTCAGCACTCTAATGTTACTTGCACTCAGCACTTTAATTTTACTTATGTTTAGCAGGAAAGACAGACCAACAGTATACAATTTTGAGGATTTTTACAAGGGTTACTTGTTCAAATAACAGACAAGTAAAACTTTCAACAGGAATCTATGTCTGGGTGTTAGAAAGCGAGAAAGGTAAAAGGTATACCTGTAAAAATTAGGGTCAGAGAGACAAATGTAAGAGTCGGTGTACTTTAGTTACAGGGGAAGGAGGCAAACACTCAAGTAGAAAAGATCCCTATGTCTGACCAAAATGGTGACTTGCTTAATTACACAGCACTGTAAGAGTAAGCTTAAGAAATGCTTTTTATATGTGTAACCTACTCTGATTAATTGCTGGGAGAAACAGTTTTTGTTGTTAGAGACCGTGGTGGCCAATTGCAATCCTGTAGATACCGTTATGCAGGAGCTGCAGTATGCTAGTGTAGGTAAATGTAGAGTTCAACTAGGAAAAGAGAAAAACAGAGATTCTAGGGTAAGCATTAAGGCAGCAACAGGCAGTTATTTTATAATAGTACATTCAGAAAGGTTTGGGGGGGTAAAGTAGCACACTTCAGAATGGACTAGGATTTAAAGCTAAATATCTTTAGCAAGAGAGCAATGCAGTAAATAATAAACACTCGCCAGATTTTAAAGATATACCAGAGAAACTAAATCAATTGTTCACAATTGTACAACTGGAAAATTTTCAGTAAAAGCAATTCAGGTATAGCTAGCACAAGATATTCAGGTCATAAAAGCACTTCTTCAATGTGTGTGTGCAATTTAAAATTAAAAACACATGCAGCAAGTAGTAGCTCTGATTATACACTTTCTCTAGGTACATGTTCAGTTTAAACACAAATATTACCACAGAAATTCAGTAAAGTCACTAGCTACTTATAGAGCCTCTGCAATAATTTGTAATATTTAATGTAATATTTCAGAAAAGCTCTGCCAGATCTCCTTCCTTCCTGATTTGTCACCCCATTCTTTCAGCATTATTCCTGTCTCTAAGTGCATATTTCTTATTCACTATGTCCTCTAATTAAATCTGTGTATTTCTGTCTCTTGTAACCTCCTTTACTATTTTCTCCCATGATGTCTATTTCTTTTTATAGGTTCATAGGTTCATAGGTGTGTACTAGGCTAAAGGCCTTGGAGCCTTTACAAGCCTAGCCCATAGATGTGCCCTGGCATCGTGCCACCCGATGTTAGTTCCCAGTGCCTCTGTCAAGTAGAGCCACACTGGAGTGATCCCCGAGGTGAATTTTCTATTTCTCATCCACTCATCAAGGTTTCCCTTGAAGAGGCCCAGTGAGGTGCTCTGCTTGACATGTATGGGAAGTCTATTCCAGCGCATGGGCAGTTTCTGGGTTATGAACCTGCCCCTCCAGTATGTTCTGTTAATTGCTGTAAAGAGGTTGAGGTCTCTGGAGCATGTGGTGAGGAAGGATTGGGATTTCTTTAGATGTAGCATTTTTAACAGAGCTGGATCAGACATGGCTTTGTAAGTCAAGCAGAGATCGCCTCTAAGTAGGCGATATAAGACAGAGTATTACTGGAGTCTTTTGAGTCTGTTCATGTAGGACATGTGTTTAATGCCTATGATCCTCTTTGTGAGGTACTTCTGTGGCCTCTCCAGCTGCTGTAGGTGTCTAGTGAGGTACATGCCAAATGGGGCATTATACTCAATGACTGGTCTAATGAGGGAAGAGCAGAGAGAGATGATGACCTCTTTCTTCCTGGATGCAAAATCCTTGGTATAGAGATGTGCCACATAGAAGGACTTTCTGACCTCAGTGGCAATGTGGTGGTCGAAGGACAGGTTGCTATCAACCTGCATCCTCAGATCTCTTATAACACCTCCAGTGTTCAGTGGGCTCCCATTGATGTGGTAATTAGTGGGAACTGAGTTTTTACCAAAGGGGATAATGATGCATTTTTTGGCGTTAGGCTTAAGGTCATGGTTTTGACACCAGTCATTGGTCTCAGTGAGGCTTTTCTGTAGGATGTCTGCATCAGTTGTGGAGTTAGTAATGGTTCCCAGCTTGCAGTCATCTGCGAACTTTGTCAGCCAGAGTCCCTTTGTGTTGGCCTGGACTTCTGACCAGTAATGCCGAACAGGAGAGGTCCCAGGACTGATCCCTGTGGGACTCCACTCATGACTGGTCGGCATTCTGACTTGGAGTCCGCTACTTTCACACTGTGTGTTCTATCTGTGAGCCAGTTTGCAACCTACCTAGTGATATATGGGTTGATGCATAGTTTAGTGAATTTATCAATAATTCCTGAGTGAAGAATTGTACTAAAGACCTTGGCCAGATCGAGGTAGGCTGTATGCACTGTCTTACCTTCATCCACAGCCCTGGTGGCTGACTCAAAGAAGTCCACCAGGTTGAGCAGGCATGATCTCCCTTTCACAAAGCCAAATTACGTGGGGTCTAGAGTTTGGAGATTTCCTATATCTTTGTTAAGCAGGTCCATGATGATGCACTCCATAGCTTTACATATCAGATTCATCAGGCTAATAGTGCGATAGTTCCCAGAGTCTATAGTTGCTCCCCCCTTTATGGAGATTGATGAATGCAGCCGTGCGCCATTCAGTAGGGACAAAGCCTAAGGTGAGGCTGTGACTGAACAGGGCACACAGATGTGGTGCCAGTTCACTTTGAAGTTCACTTAGAACGGATGCACTAGACAATTTCGAAATAGTAAAATGTCGAATTTCAGTATTTCGAGACTGAATAGTGGAAAGTGCAGATATGTGAAACTGCACTATGTCGAATGTGGAAACATCAAATCCGTGGTGCGGTTTGTGGATTTATCTGGGGTTTCAGGTAAGTGGTGTTTATGTAAGGGTATTGGGTAGGGATTTTAGTGTGTGTGAGTGTGTGTAGTGGTGTTTTTTGTGTATTTGTGTGTTTAGTGCAACCTGGGAGTTAGTATATATAAGTAGGGGGGGTGTGGTGGGTACAGCCCCCCACATGGGGGGTGCAGGGGGACTTGTCCCCTGCTTATAGATAGGGTAGGTGTGTTTGTGTGTGTTATGTTGTATTTGTGTGTGTTGTTTCATTTGTTTTAGTGTAGTTAGGTAGGTGTATGTGTGTGTGTGTGTGTGTGTGTGTGTGTGTGTGTGTGTGTGTGTGTGTGTGTGTGTGTGTGTGTGTGTGTGTGCGCACGTGCATGTATGGTCACAATTGTGCTTTTCGTGTTTTTGGATTTTTGGGTATGTGGGTTATCTTCTATTCAGTCACGAAATACTGAAATTCGACATTTCAGTATTTCAAGATTGTCTAGTGAACCCTGTAGAACACAGCCAGTGATATTATTGGGTCCCATGGAAGCTGTATTTTTGGCCTAGGACATTGCAGCTTTAACCTGTGCTGCAGTAATGCTGGGTGCCTGGCATTCGTCCAGTATTGTGATTGGTCCTTTGTGATGGGAGGGGGTAAACTTGGCACTGAATCTGTTGGCCAGTACGTTGGCAATATCTGTTGGCTGAGTATATGTGGTACCATTGTACAGTACCTTAGAGCAAATCTGGGTATTGCTGTGTATGTTTTTGATATAGCTATAGAAAGTGTTGTGATTGTTTTTAGTGTCTGCCGCAATTCTGCCTTCATAGCTGGCTTTAGAGGATTTGATGAGGGATCTCAACTTTTTCTTGAGGCTAATAAGGGAGTTTTTCCAGTCTTGGGACTTCACCTTTTTCTTCAACAGTTGCTTCCTTCTGTTGCAGAGTTTATTAATGGCAGGAGACCACCAGATTGGATTCCTTTTTTGGAGGAGAGTGTCTTGGTTCTGTTTGGTATGGCTAATTCCATGCATATGTGTACATGTTTGTACAGTGCATTGATGTATGATTTGACAGTCATGCAGCTATTTTCCATTGGCATGGGTGCTGCAAAGTTAGCCACCTCTGTTTTTAGGAGTCCAAAGTCAGCTTTGGAAAAATTTTCAAGGTAGTTACCTTTCAGGGGGTGTGGGTGAGATGTGGATTTCCATGATGATTAGTTTATGGTCAGATCTGACCAGGGAGGGATTGACTATTGGTAAAGAGCAACAGTCCCCCATGTTAGTAATAACCAGGTCAAGGATGTCGCTTCCTCTAGTGGGGGTCAGAATGAGCTGGCTCAGGGCATTGGAACTGATGAATTCCAGGAAGTGTTGTGCCAGTGTATTGGTGCTTGAGTAGTTTTCCCAGCTGATGGAGGGGTAGTTGAAATCTCCTAGTAAGAGAGTGTTGGGTTGGACCTTAATAGATTCCTGGGTGCTTAAGAACATGGAGTGATAGTCTAGGGACATGGTTGGCGACCCATAACAGTCTATTCCCTGGATCGCTGTCTTACCCACTGTTAGTTGTACCTGAAGTATCTCAGATGCGTTATGCTGGGCTACTAATCTGGAGGTGTGTATATCCTTTATGAATATGGAGACTCCCCTTTTCTCTCATGCAGTATTTTCTCTCTTGTAATTCCAACTCCCTTATCAAGGTGATCACACCAATTACTGTAGGGGATTTAAATGTTTGCCATTTTTCATTACTGCTTTTTTTTGGATACAAGCCATAGTAGCAATGTAAGCCTAGTGGCTAATCTGTTGTGCCCCTCTCCTATTTTATAATTCATTAAGTACTTGTCTTCTTTTACTACCCCCTAGTTTCTTGGAATCCTTTCTGTGAGTTTCTGTAGTTCATGTCTAAACTTATTCAGTTTACTACATCCCCTGAACACATCTCCAGTCTCCCATGTCTTGTCGGCATCTTCAACAAAGTGGAGGTATCTATTTAGTATGTAAGGATACTTCTGGAGCCTCTTCTACCAAAACATTTGATACTTCCTAAGGTTTATAATCTTTTGTGGAATTGTGCATATGTCTTTCTAGCACTCCTTTAGCTCTGTATTCCCAATTATAATCTCCCATCTGGCGAACATTAATTCTCTTATCCATTCGTTTTCAAAGTCTAATGTTGTTTTAAATCTTCTAATTACAATTCCTTTCCTGTTACTTCTTTGAAATTTTGCTTCCTGTAAATGTTGTACTAGTTAGGGCTTTTTAGAACTATAAAACTCCAGTGACTGGTGCTAATGACTCAGTGACAATGACAATCGATTTACAAGAAAATCAAAAATGTTATGAGGGACAGAGCAAACATTTTAAACAAAACCATGGACATTCTGCAAAATTTGTGACAGCTGAGAGGTATGGGTAGCACTCAAAAGGGAATCTCTGATCGAAATAGCCCATTCTAAGACGTTAATCCTTTTTTGCATAGGCAGGATTTTAAATAATATCATCATGGTTTTCTGAATGTTGTTATAACTGCCTATAACCAAGTCTCAGCAGATCACTTTGTGGTTTTAATGACTGAGAAAACTAAAGCTACATTCTGTTAAATTCACAAGCTGAAGCTTCTTCATTTTCAGACAGCTTAGTATGGTTTAACATTGCCATAACATTCATAGCACCAACAAGCAAGATAAGTAAGTAAACCACAGCCATAGTCAACTTTCTATCTTCAAAATATAGAATACCATACCATCTCCCATAGAATGGAACAAATTAGCAAAATGTGGACCATTTGCTAACAACTAGAGAGGAGGCTCACAGCATGGTTAAAAAATGTTACATCACTTGTTTTAAAACATACCTAGTTCTTCAGTCATTAGAGACTCTCAGGAGAAACAACTCAAGTTGCAAAAGTCCCAGATGGGCAAGCCAAGCAAACTCCACCCTCCCCCCCAAAAAAAGTACAATCAGCTCCAGTCAGCATCAAAAAATCCAGCAATATAGGTAAGAGCAGGCTTGCAGCATTATAAATACCATACCATACTGCATCATATCATATCATACCATACCATACCATACCATACCATACCACACCATACCATACCATACCATACCATACCATACCATCCATAACACCAATGAGCAAAATAATTTAAAAAACTACAGCCATTTCCAGCCTTCCATCTTAAAAATGCAGAATACTACACTATCTTGCACAATGTGACATATTTACTAACAGTTAAACTGCAGACTTATAAAAAGTTCTTTATTACCCCAGTATCATTTTACTTGTCAGAACAGTCTTTTGTTTACAGCATATAAGTTTAATCTGATGCTAATAATAAGACAAAAAAGTTAAACATAATGTGAAATATACTGTGCTTTGCCAAATACTCAGCTCTTCAAACATTAGAGATGAGTGTAAGTTAAAAATGTCCATAATCCTACCTTTCACACAGAAGATAAACAAATTATTCTCATATTGTCTCCTAGCATCTGTACTTAAAAATTCTCAGTGACAAACCATTTTCTTTCTTCCCATCTCAGTAATTATTTCTTTGGGTCTATATTAGAACATCGACAAAGCCATTAATCAAAAGTCTTTATAATTGAAAATGCTGGTAATAGAACTTGATTCTGTGGAGGGGCTGCACCCCCCACACCCACCGCTAATTATATATATCAACTCTGAGATCATACTACAGTGAGGAAAGGGTACATTTTCTGATCTTCACTGTACTGCGATCTTACAAAACACAATTCTATTACTGGCATTTTCAAGTATAAAGCTGTTCAATTAATGGCTTTGTCGATGTTCTAATATAGACCCTATTTCTTCATCGTACCTCCTGTATTGTTAATACTTTGATCTTACCCACACGCATATGCGTGCACACACCTATAGGTTCATAGGTTCATAGGTAGATACTAGGCTATTCACCTTAGGGCTTATATAATCCTAGCCAAAAGGTACCCTGACTTTCGCCACCCAAGAAAATTATTTTCCTGTGCCACTGTCGAGCAGAGCCACAGAAGTGAACCCTGGGGTGAATTTCCTATCTCCCATACAATCATCAAGATTTTTCTTGAAGAGTGCTAATGAGGAGCTTTGCTTGATATAGATGGGTAGTTTGTTCCAGAGTATGGGAAGTCTCTGGGACAGGAATCTATCCCTACAGCATGTTCTGTTTATTGTGGTGACAAGATTTAGGTCCCTAGAGCATGTAGCTCACAGGGACTGGGATTTCTTTAAGTGGAGCATGTCTAAAAGTTCTGGGTTTGACATAACTTTGTGTGTTAGGCAGAGATCGCCTCTGAGTAGGCAATATGTGATGGAGTAAAGCTGCAGTTTTTTGAGATGGTCTGCGTAGGGCATCTATTTTAGGCCGGTAATCCTCTTTGTGAGGTATTTCTGTGGCCTTTCCAGTTGTTGAAGATGTCTTGTGAGGTTCATACCAAAAGGGGCATCGTACTCTTTAATGGGTCTAATGAATGATGAGTAGAGGGGAACAATGACCTCTTTTTTCCTGGATGAGAAACCTTTTGTGATGAGGTGTGCCACATAGAAGGATTTCCTGACTACTGTGGCAATGTGATTATCAAAGGAGAGACTACTGTCCACCTGTGTCCCAAGGTCTCTTATCACACTTTCAGTGTTAAGTAGACTACCACCTATGTGATAGTTCATGGATACAGAGTTTTTACCAAAATGGATGACAATGCACTTTTTGGCATTGAGCTTGAGGCCATGGCTTTGACACTAGGCACATTAGTCACTTGTAATTATACACTTAAGATATTTGCTTGAGATCAAGTGAATGATAAATTTGTACATAATGGCCCAGAAATATATCTTGACTTGCTGTTGTCAGAATCATACAGTTTAACTCCTATATTCCCTCTCACCTTCTTAGCTCAAAAATCAGAAACAAGGAACAAAACCAGGAACAACTCTTAAATATTCCCTTATATACTTAAAACAATCTGAAACAAATTGCCAGATACTACAAATTTTAAAAGGAACAGACCAAAATATTTTTCAGTTTCTTTGTTGAAGAATTCTGCACTAAGCCAGAATAATGGGGAACAATAAAGACCACTTATCTGATGCATTTTTAACCAGGTAAACCTAATGGACAAAGTGCCCCTGGTAAGGGGTGACACAGGAACACTGTCTAGTTAGATGACTTGCTCAAAGTCTCACAGTAGGTAAATGGAAGTGAAATGATTCAAACCCTGTAATCCTTTAACTTACAAGAAGCAGTTGTAAACATAAATGACAGACAACTCCAAATTACTTAAAATGATAACAGAGTAGTAAGTGCTGCATGGAAGAGCATTCCCTGAACAATTAAGACTATAAAACTGTAATGTCTGGCATTATCGACTGACAGTCATCCTCAGTGATTTACTATAAAAAGGAAGTTAACAAGGGACAGGGCATACATATTAGGCAAATATCAGTGATGTTTTACAGAAACAGAAACAGATGAGAAGCAAACTACTCTAATTCACTTAAAAGTTAATGTAAGTGTTAGCATCATCAGTGATTTATAAGAAGATGAAGATAGCCACAATCTGATAGCTAGCACAGAGGCTTGAGATGCTAAACTTTTAGTGAGCTGCTTTATTTTAGTCAAGGGTCCAAGGTTTAATTCTTTCTGCCTCTATTTGCCTGTGTGACTCTGAGTAACCCACTTAACCAGATAGTGCTCCTTACCCAGTTTAAAAGATAGAAAGACAAAAAGACAGGTCATACATCTCAGGCTAGATACTCATATAGTTTCTGAACAATAAGAGCAGAGCTGGATCATGGTCAGATGGGGTCCCAGGCAGAGTATTGGGCCACCAAACCTCACCCCAGCCATTCCAATATCTTATTACTTTGCTGTCACTCCCCAGTTAACATAAAACACTGTTGAAACCTTTCAGTGTGCATACTATTCTTGTTTCTTCTTTACTTTCACAATCATCACAAAAGATTTGGATATAATTTAATTTTTTATTCATAGTTTCATAGTATAGTACTAGGCTATCTGCCCTGGGGCATTTGTAAGCCTAGCCATAGTGATGTGGCTTTTGCCACCCCATGAAATGGTACAAAAATGTACAGATAAAATCTAGAATACTGTGCCTCTGTCTAGTAGTGACACAGTGAAGGTCCCCTTATATAATAGAATTAGTTTACTGTGCCTCTGTCTAGCAGTGACACAGATGTGACCCCTGGGGTAAACTTACGATCTCCCATCCACTCATCAAGTTTTCTCTTGAAGAGATTCAGTGAGGGGCTCTACCTAATACGAACTGGGATCCTGTTCCAAAGCATGGGAAGCCTCTGGGTTATGAATCTATCCCTCCAGCATGTCCTATTCATACTTGTGAAATCCAAAAAGTGGCGATAACGAACTCAGCCAGCAGACTTGGAACACTGACAAAAAAGAGTTTATTACTGTACTGTAAGCGCTTTCTATATATATACATGTCACCAACATGATTTTGTGTATATAAATTATTCTTAAACTATGTTAAAAACAGATGCTCATAAAAACCACTATACATGTTGGTATTTATTTAGAGAGATATATATGTATCACATTGCATTTTGTTATTCTTGAATAGATAATATATATTTTTTATATTTTTTATATTTTTTGTGTGACATATTTAAAAGGCATTTTTAAAAGGCATTTTTCAAAGGTATATTTAAAAGGCATATTTAAAAGGCATTTTTAAAGGGCACATTTAAAAGGCATTTTTAAATGCATCTTTAAATACCATAACATTATAATATAACATAGTTTTATGAAATTATGTATTATTTTTATTCATTATTATTATTATTATTGTGTATTTTGTCATTTGATTGGTTTGGGGATATGATGTTATAATCAATCAAACAATTAACCAATTAGAATATTAATTAGAACACTGTAACGTATTTAATGGGGGTTCTTGTTGTTTCTTATTGTCTGATGAAGGTGGAGAGACTGTCTCTACCGAAAGCGCTTACAGTACAGTAATAAACTCTTTTTTGTCAGTGTTCCAAGTCTGCTGGCTGAGTTCATTATCGCCACTTTTTTGGATTTTACTTTGGTTTTCGTTCTTGGTATCTATCTATTCATACTTGTGCCGAGGTTTAAGTCTTTAGCTCTCGTGGTCCTGATGGATTTGGATTTTTTGAGGTGAAGCATGTCCATCAGATCCTGATTGGACATGGCCTTGTATGTCAGGCAGAGATCACCTCTGAGCAGGCGGTATGCTACTGAATAGAGCTGAAGTTTCTTTAGTCTGACAGAATAAGACATATGTTGGAGACCCTTGATCCTTTTGGTGAGGTACTTTTGTGGTCTCTCCAGCTGTTGCAAGTGCCGGGTGAGGTACATACCAAATGGGGCATTGTACTCAATCATGGGTCTGATGAGGGAGGAATATAGGGGTACAATGACATCCTTGGATCTGGATGTGAAACCCTTCATGATGAGGTGTGCAAGGTAGAATTTTTTTCTAACCACTTTGGCAACATGGGTGTCAAATAAGAGGTCGCTGTCTACTTGGGTCCCTAGGTCTCTGATTACTTTTTCCGTACTCAGTGGGTTGCTGTCTATGTGATAATTTGTGGGTACTTTGTTTTTTCCAAAAGGGATAACTATACATTTTTTGGCATTTAGTTTAAGGCCGTGACTACGGCGCCAGTTGTCCGTTTCAGTGAGGCCTTTTTGTAGGATGTGTGTATCTGCTGGTGTATTGACTATGGCACCTAGTTTGCAGTCATCTGCGAACTTTGTCAGCCACAGCCCTCCCATGTTTGTTTTAACATCTGAGAAATAAATGCCGAACAAGAGGGGTCCCAGGACAGATCCCTGTGGGACACCACTTGTGACTGGCTTTGAGTCTGACATTGCTCCAGCGATTTTATCTTTATGGGTTCTGTCCTTTAGCCAGTTTGCAACCCATCTAGTGACATAAGGGTTTACTTTTAAGCTGTTTAGCTTATCTATGATGCCTGAGTGGGGTATTGTGTCAAGGCCTTAGCCAAGTCCAGGTATGCTGTATGGACTGCTTTGCCCTCATCAATGGCTCTAGTGACTGTTTCAAAAAAGTCAACCAGGTTTAAAAGGCAGGATCTGCCCTTTACAAAGCCGAACTGGGTGGGGTCAAGCATCTGTAGGTCCCCTATGTCTCTGTTTATGAGTTCCATAATGATTCTTTCCATAGCTTTGCAGACCAGGCTAGTCAAGCTTATGGGGCGGTAGTTTCCAGGGTCTGTAGAGGCACCCCCTTGTGGAGTGGGACCACTGTTGCTGTACGCCAGTGTTCAGGTACATATCCCGAAGTAAGGCTAAGGTTAAATAGCATTTTTATGTGTGGGTTTAGCTCCCCTTGGAGTTCACGTAACACGCACCCCGGGATACCGTCAGGTCCCATTGATGCTGTGTTTTTTGCTTTGTTTAGGGCGGTTCTCACTTGGACATCTGAGATGACAGGGAGATTACATTCAGCTGGGATAAGTATTTCTTCTTTTGGGGGTGAAGGAGGCGAGAAATTTGCACTGAACCTATCAGCCAGAATGTTAGCAATATCTGTAGGTTCAGTGTATTTTTTGTTGTTGTGAACCAACTCTGAGCATATCTGAGGGTTTCCGCCCAGGTTTCTAACATAGCTGAAGAAGGCTTTGTTGTTATCTTTAGTGTCCTTAGCGATTTTTCTCTCAAAGTTTGCCTTGGATGTTTTTATGAGAGAATGTAGTTTTCTGCTAATGTTGATCAGAGATGTCTTCCCTTCATGGGATTTCGCTCTGACGTGCAGTAGCTTCCTTCTTTTGTTATACAATTTGTTTATGGCTGAGGTCCACCAGACAGGACTCTTACATTTGGTGGAGAGGGACTTGGATTTGTTTGGGATTGCATGATCCATGCATTCTTGAAGATGTCCATAGAAAGCATTTGTGAAGGATTCGGCATTGTGGGATGTGGTATCCACTGGCACAGTGGGCTTAAAGGATACCATCTCAGTCTTAAGAAGAGTGAAGTCTGCTTTTGAGAAGTTTTTCACTGTGGTCTTTTGTGCTGAGGTGGAGGTGGGATATGTATATCCAGGGTGATTAGTTTGTGGTCAGATCTCACTAGTGAGGGGTATACTTCTGGTGTGGAGCATTTTGTCCCCATGTTTGTGATGATCAGGTCTAGTATATTATCTCCCCTAGTGGGAGAGGTGACTAGTTGTTCCAGTGCATTTGAATTTATGAATTCCAGGAACCTTTGGGCTAGGGTATTAGGGCTAGAATAATGTACCCAATCTATGTTTGGGTAGTTGAAGTCTCCCAGTATGATGGTATTTTGTGATACATTTATATCCTCCAATGTCTTCAGGAAGGCTGAGTGGGGTTCTTGAGATTGGGAGGGTGGTATGTAACATGCTACCAGTTGTATAGCAGTTTTGCCTATGGTTAGTTGCACCTGTATGGTCTCTGATGCTTCATGTGTTGCTACTAACCTGGAGGTGTGGGTGTCCTTTATGAATATGGACACTCCCCCTCCCTTTGTGGTTCGGCCCGGGTTTTGGGGCCGAAAAGCATGATACGAGGTATAGCCTGGTAGTGCTGGGGTGCTCTCAGGAGCCTTGAACCAGGTTTGAGTTACTGCACAGACGTCAATGTTCTCCATGCTGAGGAGTGCATCAAGTGCCTGCATCTTGAGATTTAGACTTCTGGCGTTGAGCAGCATTACCCTTAGTTTTTTTCCATTTTTGTTTTCTAAGGAGGTGGGTTTGTCTTTTGAGCCTTGCCTAAAAAAGGCACTATGGGGGTGGCAAGAGCCTTAGCCAATATCCGGAAGCACAGTGGTGACAGGTGTAAGCCATCCCTTGCGAAGCAGCGTGGCTTGTCCAACATATCATCCCAGGCAGACAGACATTGGATCCCCTTAGAATGACACCAGTACTTGAGCCAATTGTTAAAGCTGATCATCTTGTCTTTGTATTGTGGTATCATTCTTGGTGAGGGCAAGATACTGCTCAGGGTCAGGGTCATACCAGCCTGGGCTACATAATCAGAGAGCTCCTCTATGTCTCTTTTCATGTAGTCCAGGGAGGTACATCTCACGTCATTCACACCAGCATGGACAATGACGGAGTCATATTTGTACTTGCTTTGGAGTGACCTGAGTGCGTGTGTTATGTGGCAGATCCTAGCTCCCGATAGACAGCTCACAGTCACCTTCTCCTTGTTCAGCCTGGTCAGTGGGACATCAGTGTGTCTGACTATGGAGTTACCTATTACTAGTGTATCAGGCAAGGTGTTTGGCCTTAAGGGCTGCGATTGGTTGACACACTGATTTATTGAAGTATATGTTGCATGTGTTTTGTTTTGAGGTGGTGGATTTTTGGATGTCTGCTTTGGGAGCCTCTGTTGTTTTGGTAAGTTTTTTATTAGAGCCTCCGAGTATGTCTTTGTGTTTTTATGTGTTTGGTTTGCAGTTTTGGTAGGTCTATGTGGGACTGGGATTGTTGTGTGTGTGATTGCCATCTCCTCCTGTCTGGTCATGCCAGCCCTGAGGTGAGAGAGTTCAGCCTCCAGTCTGGCTATATAGTTGCATCTCTCACATGTAATTGTGTTTGTTGGGAGGAGGAGAGGGTTGTCTGTGTACTTGAGGCAATTGTAGCATTGTCTCAAGATGCCCAGATTGACCAGCTGAACTGGAGACGACGCCAGTAATCTACCACTCAACATGCTAGAACAGTATAAGGGAGTGGTATACCTTTAAGGGAAGTGGGTATTCACAGGGGTGGTAAGTAGATGTAGTGCTTTACTTAGTACGAGAGTGCTTACTTAGTAGAGAAGTATTGAGAACAAGTGTTAGTCTTATAATACAGTGAGTATTCTGGTTATACTAAGAGTAGAGCTTCCTTAAGGGAAAATTTGAAGAGCAGACTTGGCGGAGCCAGAAAAAGTTTAACCTTGTTTAACCAAGTTTAACATTGTTTAACCAGTGCTGCGCTATGTGCACGACCGCGCAAAGCCGTGCAAACGTGGATTTTAAACAGTGAACTACAAAAGAGCTAGGAATGGTCCCAAACAACCAATTACTACAGCTTCTTGTGCTAAGGTCACTTCCCCAAGGACAGGTAGGTTGCTCAAGGCTCCCCACTTCCACTGGTGAGCAAAGAAACTTCCTTCTTTCCAAGTAAGGTAATGGACAACACAGGAACTACACCACAGCCCAGAGTACAGCAATGCCTGTAAACTGGCCTAAGCTAGTCGAGGAAGGCGGGAAAACAAGGATTATTTTTTTGTTTTTTTTGGTAGAAACACACAGAAAATGCAGAGACAGTGATAAATTAGTTACACAGGCTAGCACACTTTAGTGGGCAGCCTCCACAGTTAAATTAAACAAACAAACAAGCACACTTTCGATCAAATTGGACTAAATGTAACTTTAAGTGCAGATTTTAAAATAAATGCAGCAATCAGTTAAAAAACAGTTCAGGCTAGTTCAAAGTAAGCTACAGAAGCTATTTCCAGTGGAAAAAAAGCAAAGATACTTAAATCCAGAAGGTAGTCGCAAAAACACTGTCAATCATTTGATGACCAAAACAAAATACTCTCACGTTGAAGACAGATGCCATGAACAACTCACATTTAGAGAAAATACATCTGAAAATCCTATACCTGCAACAAGTGTGCAGGGATTCATAGTCAAACAGCATATTGAAGCACTTATTAGGGGCTTTCTGACAGATGCAGGAACACAAACGGCAAACAAGTAATGAATGTGTTAACACCTTGGGACAGACTATTGGACCCTTGTGTCTCCTTGCTTGGGCAGCCAAGGAGCACTGTCTGGTAAAAATGACTTGATTAGGCTCATGCTAGACAAATAAAGGCAGAGGGAATCAAAAGCTGCAGTGCAGAAAACAGCTCAGTAACACCTCATAGCTTTAACTCATCTGCACGAAGTATCAAACTGTTGTACGGTAACAAAGTGCATTTCACACCCTTGTGCCTAAAATAAAACATACAAGTTAAATTAAAAATGCACTCATAGTTAATATTTTAACATGAAACACAAATGCATAAATAATTGCCTGAAATGTATTTGCATTCACTACTGTGAGAACCAATTGGGCACACATCATGGCAAGCCAACCTCTTAGCACAAGAATCAGAGATAAAGACTCAACAATTAAGAACAGAGTTTGAATCTTTCTTTTATATATCTAAAAGGTTCCTGAAAGACACAAATTCTGAAACTCACATGCCTTACATTATTTAATTACTGTATTCCATAATATTTTGGTGGAAAGCTGCAAATCTTACAAGGAACAGACCAACATCATTCTCAATTTCTTTGCTCACAAATCTTAGATAAATCCAAAAATAATGGGGGGGGGGCAAAATGGGCATATTTTAAACACTATTTTTAATCTATTTGTTAACCAGGTAAACCCACTGGATGAAGTGTCACTTCTCAGGGGTGATCCTTGAGTACTGTCTGAGTGACTTGCTCACAGTCACATTGTAGGGAAATGGAGGTGGGAGGATTCAAACTCTATACCTTCGGCTACATAAAGCAATTCATTAACAAATTTGAACTTTAAGTGCCAGAACTTAATAGGTTAATGGAACTACAACAGGCGTTGCATGGACATATGGACATGCATTTTCTGAACAATGAGAACTATGAAATTCTAATGGCTGATTTACAAAAACAGAATTAAGGGAGGTATTGTATGGAGGATGAAGGCTCCATACTCTACTGAGCTGCCTCAAGGACACACGGTCTGATTCTCTCTCTCTCTCTCTCTCTCTCTCTACTGCCATCAATGTGACTCTCAGCAAGTCAATTAACCAGAAACCCTGTACCTAACTAAGGCATTGCATACACGCATCAACCATCCACCCACTGGCTAAAATGCAGTAACCACCACTTTCCTACAGACACTTCCATCTCTCAACTGGCTGCTTAAAATGTAGCAATAGACACTTGCACCTCACTTAAACTTCCAACCAAAAGACATTCAAATAGCATGCTAAACAGTCAATTGCACTTGCACAGTACACTCATGTACAAATGCATGCACTCAGCTGAAAACATCAAGCATTGGTTTTAGTATTCCCATCATCAAACATTTTTTGAGTATTCTCAAAGACTGTGACACTTAGGGGGCACACACATTCAGAGGGAGGCATATACCCCTTGCCCCCCTAGATTTGCTCATGAACTGGCGAATCCTGATGTTTGTTTACTCTCTCACTTGCTTTGAACATTCCCCTGGGATCTGCAGAAGCTTTCATGAATCTGGGGTTCCAGTAAAAGACATGAAAGAGATGGTTTTGTTCAACAAGCCATGTGGGAGGCAAAGGTGTAGCTAACAGTGCAGTCTGGGATAAACCCAAGGGATAGGAAGGCAATACAAGGCTTAGTATTGTTAGAGTCATTAATACTTCATATCACTAGTTGTTTAAAGTGCACATTCAGCAGCATCCATGATCTAGAAGGACATGTGTCATCACCACATTGCACACATTGTTAAGATATCATAACATGGCATCACCTATTCATGGCATTTGTGATTCAGAAACACTACAAAAGTGATAAAGTTATAGAAGAGAAAGGGACTGCAGAAGTCTGCACATGTTGCTGGATAAAAGGTCGGATTCCATAAAGTTTGCAAGTACCAAAACAAGTTATTACTAGTTTCTTGAACTGCAAAATGTAAAGTAATAATACTAATAAATAAAAATCTTTCATTTTACGTTCACCCAGTGGCTGCACATTATATGAAAGATATTGTCTACCATTATGTCTGCATGCAAAAGATCAACAGCTCTGAGAGAGAAGTGTCACAGGAGTGGAAGCAGCCATCCATGCTCAGTAGGCGCTAACTGAGGTATGCAACCTTTTAAATAGAGCAGAGCAGAATAACTGCATGCTATCAAGCCTTCCATAGGTTCAGAGGTGTATACTAGGCTAATGACTACTAGGGCCTTTATAAGCCTAGCCGTGCAACCCAAATATGACCCACAAATTTGATTTATGTAGGTGGTGATTTACTAATTGCCTCTGTCCATTAGATACATATAAGCCAGATGAGGGGTGAATTTCTTATTAAACAAAAAGGCCCCTGAGTGGATCATACCATAAGCTCCATACCTTTCAAAGAATTGTACCAGTCACTTGTAAAAACAAAATTCATTTTATTTCCAAAAAAAAAAACAGTTAAGTGCTTTCGTCTCAGTTATACAAAAGAAACTTCTTCAGAACTAAAAAGCATTCACTAATCAAGCAAGTTATAGCATGATGAACAATATTTAAATACCAACATTTTCTCTCTCTTTTAATGACATAGTAACATACAAGAACATCTAATAGTATGACTACATATAACATGCTGTACAACTTAAATAATAATACTTTAACTATTCAGTAGCCCTAACTCATATGGAAATATATAAAAATGTATATAAAACGTTGCAAGATAAAGTTTAATATAAAAATATGTGAAACATTATAGTTCAAGAGCTCTCCTTTTAAGAACTGGGGTCAGGGAGAGGTGCTCATCTATACCTGGTGGTGTGTTGGACTGCAGCTTTATAATCCAATACAGTTCTCTTAGCTCAAGAGACAATTCCCAGCAACCACCACTAGAATATGTTGGTACTTGTTCCAAAATAGCACACTTACAACATGTAAATGCATGACACTGAAGTGAGTGTTTATATAGGGCATTGTTGGTGTTCTCCTTTAAAATTGCATAAAGGTGTTCATAAATCCTAGTTTTGAACTTCCTTTCTGTTTTCCCTATATATAACCTCCACAGGTCTGGCAAATTGAAATATATACCACACATTTGGTGTTACAATTGCCCTTGGCTAAGTTTACTTTATAACCAACTTCCCTTAAAACAACGTTATTAAGTTCCAGAATATAATGACATTCCCTCCAGGCACCACATCTTGTCTTACCGTTATCAGGAAGGAGTGTTAAATAAATAGCTTGTTCAAAAAGTAGCTTCAAATTACTCCCAGTTTTATAAACAAACTTTGGTTCATACCCCAAAATATTCACTATACTGTGGTTACCTTTAAATATTGTCCAATGTCTGGAAATAATTTTCCTAACCTCTGCTGCACCTTCACCATATGGAATAACCAAACTATCACTATGTTGGCTATAGGATTTTTCCTTTATAATAATGTCTGTCAAGTTGCTTTTGCCTAGTAATGGCTTAAATTTGGTACCCCAACTTGCTATCACTTCAGATTTGATAGATCCCAAAAGGTTAATAGGGTAGCCTATATTAACAAACATATAATAATATCTATTTCGGATTTGAAATTTCATATATCTGCTGTCACCAATTGTCCCTTATATATATATATATATATATATATATATATATATATATATATATATATATTTACACAAAATTGGGGTGACAGCTCTTCTAGTCCAAATAGTTGTTTGAAAAAGTATGTATGGAAGTGACACTTTTCAAAAACAATATACAGAGGATATTTAATTTCAGATTTTTTTGGAAACATGTTTTTTCAAACAACTATTTAGACTACAAGAGCTGCCACCCCAATTTTATGAAAATAAATATATATATAAGGGACAATTGGTGAGAGCAGCACGTACGTGTTCAGATATACTAGGTTTCAAATCAGAAATAGATATTATTACAGACATGTTTGTTAATAGAGGTTACCCTATTAACCTTTTGAGAGCTATCAAATCGGAAGTGATGGCAAGTTATTTATTTTTGTTTCAAAGATATATTATATCTTTATTATGGTGGATTTGAAAAAAATATATAAAACTCCTACTGTTTTGAAAAGTGCCATAGGATCTTTTACATCCACCTGAGTTATCACCAACTCAGGTAGATGCTACCTTAGTTTAATGTCTTAATTGAATTAAAGAGCACTCAGATGTATACCCCTCCCCCATTATACTGCACTGCAATATGAGAAAAATCAATCCAATCATCTGGTGTAGAAATAGAACCCATAGCCTTGTGCACCAAAGGCAAGTGTTCTATCTGTTGAGCTACTGAGCTAATATCCAATGTCTGTCATTAAAGCTGTATATTTCTTAATGTTTAGAAAATGCACATTGATATAACACTTATTATTTTATTAATTCTTTAAGGGAATTAGATATTTAACACCTGTTGCTAATTTTGTCCCCTCCCCCAGTTGTTTTGGCTTTGTTCAGATTACTTAAGAAATACTTTGAGAAGTATAATGCTACCTCAAAACATTCAAATCTATATTATCTCTATTTGTGTTATTACAGCAAACTAGAAATAGAGTGTTCTAGAGTTCATGTTACTGCATTTTCTTGGTACTGTGTTTGTATTTCTCAGTTCTGTTTTCTTTGCAGTGGACTATAAATTTAAAATCAAGTGTTTTTGATGGTTACCATTGTATTCCAGTCGTTCCATTATATTTTTATATTCTGAATATTTTAATGCATCAGAATCATTAAGTCATACCTCTCAAGTGTACCTCATTACGAGGAACGTACCTCATTTGGGGTCTAAAAGTTCATGTTCCTCAAAGTTTCTCAATGTTCCACATTGAAAGACTCTGTCACACATTCAGTGTTAGGATTTTTTTTAAGTGAAAATCATGGTAAATTGAAATGAATCATATTAATTCATTAAAAGATCATCTTTATAAGTAAAACCAGCATATTTTAACCATCCTATGACCTTCCTAGTTGAAGTTGTTAGTAAGCCATTAGTATGTGTTCCACATTTTGCCCATTTGTTCCACATTATGAGGGCTAGTGTTCCTCATTTTGGAGATGGAAGGTTGAGAGTTATGCATTAAGTGGTCGCTATATTTTAATTGATCTTCCATGGTAAAGTGAGCACAGATTCCTTTTTCCCAATCCACTTCAAGCCCCCTTTATATGAGTCATCCTAGACAAAAGGAAATACATTTTTAAACTTCTATGTAAACAGAATGGTAGAAGAGCGAGTCACAAACATCTTGTACAGCTTCAGTAACCTATTTTTACCTTTTGGCTTGAATTATTCTGATTTGTGTTCTCAGAGTGGCTCTTACCTCAACTATAATTATAGTTGCAAAATTAAAGTAACTGAACATGTTTTAATTTTGTCTTTTTTAGTTTAATTGCTGAAAGACACTCTCTCCCTCTCTCTCATGCACTGTACCTGAGGTTTCAAAACTATTACTGTAATCCAGGAGCTGTTTACTGTCCACCATCGCATCTTTTAACTGGCCATTATTTCTTACTTTTGCTGCTCTCCAGTGTCTGGAGTGGAAACGTGTGTTTTATCTTCTGGCAAATGTGCTGTATTTTTTAAAAGTACTTTATAATTTACATAATGTCATATGTATCCTTATAATGTAGCACAGTACAGTGGATTATGTTTGAGTAATTATCATATCATGTATTTTATACTTTATTTGTATAGTACGTTGGTGTCTTTTTTTTTTTTTTAGCCTTTCACATAACTTGAACACCTCACTAGCTTGCTAACTACTGTGTCCCTTCTGTGCCCTGGCAAAAAAAGCAACCTACAACTGCCACTAGTCTCGGCCTACACTTCTTTTATCACAGCCATGGAATCAGTAGAAAATAATAATACAGAAAGTGGTGGCGAAAAATGAATGTGACCACATCAGCAGAAAACTAGAAAGTGTACCTAATCCATGGCCACAGTAATGGATACTGACTCAACAAATGTAATGTTCACAGATCCCCTAGAAGAGTCAGTTATGGATGACATTGGTGAGAAGGAAAGGAGTGACTGTTGCTGCCGGATCTCCACTCCCAGGTAATGCTGAACAGCATTTTGATTTTCACACTAAAGTAGATGCATATGCAGAGGCATTTCTGCGACCACAGCTTCAAGCAAGGTTTGACAGATTCATAAGGAGAGCTATGTATACTGATGGAAGACAGAATTTGTGCCCACAGACAGAATGTCACAGGTAAGGTGAGGTAAGAATGTGGGTAGTCAAACATAGTAAGACACCTTGGAAGCAGTGGATATTTTATGCTGCCTGGTGGGAAGTACCACCCCATCCCAGCTAGGGAACCTTAGACTATCAAGGCCACTCTTCTACCACTGGACACCATGACATTGATGGAGGCTAGCATCTCAGGCCAATAGCCATTACCATTATGACTAAACTGAAGGAAATATGAGGGAAGTATGTAGATTCTTTTTTGCATTGTTGGAGCAGGAAGAGGTACAGAAGTTGGTTGGAGGAAGAACAGCCATGTGTAAAGGATATCTCAGCAGCTGCATCTGCTTTTGGGAAACGTAAGACATAATTTTCAGAAATAGAACATAGCATATCTGGGTCCTAGTGTTTATAATCATGATCTAGGTGATGATAGAGAGGAAGCAAGAACAGGCCATTTCCTTATTGTCATACTTTATGATAGTCAAGAGTTACCCAGCAGCAAAGCGGTGGGTCATGATCACACATTTCAAATAGGGATGTCATTACACAAATCTATATACCAGGATATGCATCCTCCAGGAATTTGGCTGAGTATCCTATAGGAAATAAATCATGTAAAAATAATCATGGAAGATAATAGGTCAGCTCTGAAACCACACTGGGCATTTAACCCAACCAGATGCATATGACATGCAGCCACTTTGCCATAAACACACTACTATGTGTGATGAGAGACATCATATTGTTAGAGAGACAATGAATATGTACCAAAAACAGAGAACTGGGACAACAGTGGAAGAACAATAAACGTGGAATTCAGGACAATATGGCAAGTAGGGGTCTATATCACCACATCGAATGGTGATAAGTTCGAATGCCCTTTGTTTGAACCTAAAAGTCCAAAAACCCTAAACAAAGAACTCATGGAACATCGATTTTTTTCCTAGGGAAAAAAAATCGCTGCTACGTGAAAAAAAATCACAACTTTAAAACAAACTGAAGTGGGGGGCTTCGTCCACCACACCCCCCCAAACTGGGGGGCTGTGCCCCCCACACACCCTGCTTAAATATACCAACTCCAAGATCGCACTACAGTGGAGGAAATAGCAAAGCCCCAAAGATGGCCCACCGATTCTTTTTCCCTGGGAAAAAAATTCGATGTTCCGTAACTTTGTGGTTTAGGGCTATCGGACTTTTCGGTTTGAACAAAGGGCATTCGAACTTATCACCATTCGATGTGGTGATATAGACCCAGCAAGTAGGGAGTGCTGATGATCCTTTCAGGTAGGTAGGAAGGAGAAAGGGCAACCTGCAAAGATTGTAATCAAGGGTGTGCACTAGTAAAATCATAAAACCTACAGATCCCTGACATTTTTTCATTATTTTTTTCTAAATATCAGGGTTTTCACTAGCCACTCTGTGAACCCATGTTTTCCTCAGACTAAAGCACTATGGCTCAGTCATTCTCTAGATGCATAGGTCAAGCATAAAAGGAGTGGTTCTTTGAGATAAACTGCTATGTCCCCATGTGACATGATCAGTTGTCCCTGTCACCCTATCACCCTTAAAGAGGAGCACTTCTGTATGCTCCCCATTCAACAACAGGGATTGTATTACAAAGACTGTAACTTTGTGCATGTTGCACATGGGTCTTTATTATTTCATTGAAAGATTACATCATCAAATTTCAAATGGCATTTTATTAAACATGTCGTTCATCAAACTGTTCTGATTGAGATCACATTACTGTAGGGATCAGGATGTTTGCCTTTTCCCCACTGTAGTGTGACACTGGAGATGGTATATATATAACTAGCAGGGGGGGGTTATGTGGGGTTCGATGAATGACATTTCCAATGAAATGCTGTTAGACATTGTGATCCTTCGAAGATATACTATACAACCATTGTACACCTATTGCTCCAAAGAGTGGTGAGAATGCTGGCTTCAGCAGGTACCAGAGATGGCACTAAAATGCTAGTCGACCAGGTAATAGTCATGTCATCCATCTATGCCTGTGGAGTTATAGACTTTACTTAATTTATTCTCCAACAAATATGACATACAGTTTCTAATACAGGGATTCAGGCATGACTCTTTATGACACAGGATGGCCTGCTTATCAGAGATTATATATGTAAGAATCTAAAATTGGAATTCAACAAATACAAGAAATTAAGGGGACAGAATAAGGGGCCCCTTTGATGAATAGCTATTCCATTCATTTAAATATTCCCAGTAGATCTGATCCCCATGAAAAACCCAAGTGAAGACCAGCTTATTCATCAGTCATCTTACACAGCAGGTCAGTGCTAGCAAGGTCGCATAAACAATTAATTCATGATGATACAGTATGCCTCATTTGTGAACCTCACATGGTCTGAGAACAAGTCATTTCTGGCTGAATTAAAGAATGGATCAGCATTTTGTGTCTTACCCATTAGAGTGTAAGGCACAGATTTACTAGGTGAGCAGTTAAAAAGGAAATATGCACCCACACAGCAACACGTATAACTTTTGAATGTTTTAACGTGGTGCTTCAGTGGTTATGGGAGAGATGCCCTGCTATACAAAAGGTGGTTCATTACTGAGATGATATTCTCCTCAGAAGTGAAAGAGAACAGGGCAGCAGATATGCTGGAATCTCCAAAAAAAAAAAAACTCTAGCCTTTCTATGCCTGAAGACTGACATAGTCTCACAGTCCTTCTGGATGTCCCCAACCAAGTTTACCCACTTCTTAGATGAAATAAAAAATGTTAAGCAGATGCAGTAACATTTGCTTGAGTAAGGCTACATCATCTCAGGGGCTTTTGCATTCTGCATGTGGGCAGTATAACTGAGGGTGAGCATTTATCAGATCAATGGCAAAGCTACTGAAAATGAAGCAATAGAAGAATCTCAGGATCAGACTCATGAAACAAGTATAGGATAATATATCGGTTTGCAAGACATTCCTGAGTGTATTCAGTTGAGTGTCTTTCTGCTAGTAGGACCAGTGGAGTAACACTGACCTCAAATTGTACACTAATGTGGCTTTGGCATGGAGGGGAGAGGTGGTTACTTGAGAGAAAATGGTTTGCTGGCTCCTGGCTGAACCATTGATCAGCAAGTAATGTACAAGCTGGCATCACATTTTTAGTTATTGCCTGTTTGGGTTGCATTAAAGGTGTCATAAGCAGAGTTATTAAACAAGAGGCTGTTATTTTGCATAGGCAACCAATGATGGGTAAGGACTTGTTCAGATTCATGGGATTAGTGGTAACCTTTCTGATTTGCAGTTACACATACTTCACTTTGGATGATAGCCATCAACTGGCAAACATTCCATATGGTGTATCAGAGAATGAAGAGCAGTGCCTTTAGGAGTAGAGACAGACCAGTGAACTTTGCTAGCAGTAAATCTTCTTCCACTACTACTGCAGGATTTTCATGAAACTAGTGGCAAACAGTAATACCGTACTACATTACTTTCAAACTGAGGAAGTAGTTCAGACAGTGCCACTTGTGGTTAGAGCTTCTACACTGGGAAGATAGTATATTGATGCAGGTAAGATCAATCAAGTCTAACAAAACACACGTGCAGGAAAGGCTAACAAGTCTTCCATAGCTGACAGACAGGAAATCCACACGATATGCCCTGTGTGATGGATGTATACGCTAAAAGAAGTATCAGGTAGGGCAGCTAAGGGAACCCTAGTATTTTTAACCAATAACTGTGACAGATTGTATTCCAAAATTCTAAATTTTTATTGTTAAAAATAATGCCTCATTTGGTATGGTAGAATAGTAGAAATATGATGTCTGTGTAGTGTATCTGAAAGATGGTGCACAAGTTAAAGCATCAGCAGATGTGCTCATCCACGTCAGAAATCTATCAAAGAACACCCTGATTATTTTACTGCCCAATGCCTGTGAAATATCCAGTGTGCTCCCTGTTTGTCTGTGGAAGGTCCTATAGCTAGAATGGTAAGAGCTGCATATAACTTGGTAACCACAGGTATGGGAAGCCATGTGTGCTTCCTCATCCAGTTTGTAGGACATGCTGGTCAACCAACCCCTATATGATGTCTTGATCCATTCACATACAGTTCATAAACTGCTAGTCCGTTATCAAATTTGATTTAATTCTATGTCTATACATTTTCATTAATACTACCTACCACCATGGTGCATTATTACAAAATGCGTCTCTGAATCATTCTGCATGTTTTTGTCTTTGTACTGAAATGCAACTGAATAAATGACTTCATGCCTGATGACAATGAATCATGACCTACTTAATTTCCATCTCATTATGCACACATTTTACTACACTTATTTTACATATCTTTGCATACTCATTTACATGACCCTCTTTCTGGACCTTTTTGTTCATTGCCCTACAGTGCTGCATATTTATTGATTTGTCACAAGATCACAATACATGTACACACCTGTGACCTGGACAAATGGTTTGCAAGGGATAACTTTCCACAAGGACATCTAGTTGAGGATGCTGGGTACATCCTGGAACTTTGACTCATGACACCAATGAGAAATCCACAACACCCACAGATCAAGACTGTAACCAGCAAAATTAACAATTAGAAGTATCAAAAAGCATGTGTTTGGCTACTCAAGTCACTTGTCCATTACTTGGATGCATCTGGTGGTATCCTGCAGTATGACCCTGCCACTTGTGCCATGTTGTATAATATCATACTTAGAAAGCTATTACTGCAGGGTGGCCCAGTTCTGGGGCAGCAGTTCCCATCACCATATACAGCTGCAGCCAAGACATACCAGAAGTCAGAGGAGGAGCCAGCAGCAGGGAATGACCATGGCAGATGGTGTCGGGCACAATATGCAATGGCACAAGCTAAGAGGCAGAGAACTGAACATACTCTTACTACAGAAGTTATATAATAAATCAACAGATACAGACAATGACAATGATGCATAGAAACAAACCACATCATGCTTAGCCATGTATTGTATGGTTATTTTGTACATGAGCCATGCAGCTCAATGCCAGGCCACACATCATCATTTGCACAGATGGTTAAACAAACTTTAAAACACAACTGCTACAATACTTAAGCAGATTAAATAAACATTAGAAATGATGATGATGCACACACAGGCAAACCAGACTTCGCCTAACCATGCATTGCCTGGTCACGTTGCGCATCACACATATGCAGCCCAAGTCACAGACTGTGCCAAAAGCAGTGCTGTTTTGATGGAGGGCTACTAAAAGCTGCAGACATATGCACTGCACTGCAGTCGTCAAAGACATTTCATATATTTTTAACAAATTATGTTAAGCAATGTAAGTCAACAGCACAAAGGAAATAAACATCAACAGTGTACAAATATGCAGCTGTATGAATCAAGACATACCTTTAAGTATAGTGAAAAATGTCTGCAGTTTTGGAGCAATAGTCAAAACTGTTTTCCTGCAGCACAAAGAGAAGATGGTCATCTCCTGTAGTGTGATGGAAGATCTGTACTCCACCTCATACTTATAAGGTGGAGATAACCGCTCTGGCCACTTTGAGTATTCCATTTAGTTCTCAAATCCCTATACTTTCTGAATCTCTCAGTTTGTGTGAAGAACAAATGAGGTGAACATTATGTTGGGGTCGACATGATGCTGTGCAGATACCTGAACAGCAGAAGAGCAGCGATTAAGAGTTTGGCAAGATAGTACTTTCCAAATGTGGCTTATTAGGAATGATAGTTAGTCAATGATGACCCATGCTCATAAAGCTCACAGTTTGAAAGGATGTGTCACATAGGTAACTCTTATAAATTCATTTAAGTTGTTTAAGAACTGTGACTGAAATTTGATCCACATATTGGTCACGTCAAATAAAATGCATGTGTAACAGTTGTACCTGGGTGAAGATTCGGAATACTGAGAATGAAATCTCTAACCATTTGAAGTTGGATTTACAGTAGAAAATAGTGGGATAGAGGTATGACTTGCTTTAACATATTCAATGGATGAAGATAACACAAGGGATAGTTTACATAAATTGTAAAAGCATGCCATCCAAACTTGGTTATAATCTCACCTTGATTTTTCACTATCAGATATGCCCTGTCCTCTCATTATCACACTTTAATCTGTTCCAAAAATAATAAACAAATACTCAAGCACAAACAGTGTGCTGCAAAATAAATTCCCATTACAGAAGTAAAAAATAATTGCAAATCTCTACTTGGCACAATATGTTAATGATGGGAAAATACCATTTTAGTGCAATTGCTGCAGTGTTCAAATCCTGGCAAGGTGTATTTTTTAAGTTTATAACTGTGCATTCCTTTCCAGTGAATAACTGATAATAGCTGTTTTTTTTTTGTTTTTTTTTACACACTATCTGTTACTTCTGCCTCATGGGTCCTTTGTACTGTGGCTCCTTAAGTGGCTAAGGTATCCATGCAATGGTAGTGACTCTGTATTAATGACAGTCGTGAATTCATAGGGATTGATACATGTCCATGAAATTAAAACCCATTCATGAGGTGCATTGCATAATTATTCACAGTCACAACCTTTATGCATTAGCAAATGTCATAAAACTAAATTATACATATTGCCTCAAAAGAATTCAGAATAAAATGTGGGTGCATGTTCAAACTCTGCATGACAGTTGGCATTGAGCATCACCACTATTCATTGATGCTGCTTAGTAAATGATAGTTCCCATTGCTACATAAACACAAAAATGAATTTAAAGTGTTATTTTCTCCTTGACTTCCTTAATGACTCAATGTGCTAATAATGTGTATACTCCATTACAGTTTAATAGGTGCAGGGTGTGAATCCACAACTGCAATACTTATTGTAATGTTTCAGTTGCCATTGTACATGCAATCAGCTCATAATGATTTCTTCACACTACACAAAGTAAATGCATTTAAGAAAACATGATATTCATTCCTCGTCTGTAAGACTTTCCATGGCTAATTTGTCATCGTTTTATTATTTTGGAACATCTCATTGCTGAGATACTTTTTATATATTTGCGTTTCTTTTCTAATGCATTCATCCTGCCATCAGTTCACTTAAGTGTACAGTGACAAATGTGATAGAAGTTCATCTGTAGCATTACAACTGCATGTCAACAAATGTAGTCAGTGGAAAATATGCAAGTCTTACCGCAAACTGTAACAGCTTTTATTCTTACAGTCATTATGAGATGTTAAACTTACAATGAATTTCTATGGTTAATACATACAATATTATTGTGTTACAGTGCTCACCTCATTAGTTTAAAAAAAATGTGTGTGCATGCTGTGGGATATAATGTATGTTAAAAAACTCATTCCCCCTCAGTAAACATATATTTGAATATGTTAAAGAAACATAGCCCTTGCATACAAGTATTCCACACACCTTCATTGACATATTTGGTTAATGCTCTTTTTGTTTTAATATGCTTGCATGCAGTATCTATGTCAATGCCCTCTATGTTGTCCTTCCAGTAAAATGCTCATGATATTATTGAAAAACCAACATTACACACATACTAAAAGGTTCTTCTATACTAAAAATGCCATTTTTGTGGCATTCATTGCATGGCAAATGGCATAAAGTAGTGTCACTGGTCAGCAATAACCATAAAGAAATAGCAGTTCTCACTCCTCGCAAAAAAACAAGAAAATCCCTACACTTGTGCTAACATTTTTGCCATCGGTCATGCACCTGGACAAGGTATCAGTGCACATCAGTCAGTATTGTGAACATAGACACAATTAATGCATGGAGAATATTTTTCTTGTAAATGCCTTTCTGGCTAAACTTATTAATGAAATGAAGAAACCTCTTATAGTGCAACAGGTATGGGGTTGTCTTTTGTTTTACAAATATTGGCAGCTTGTACACATAAGTACATTGTAATGTATATATTGATACAGATCTCCACTCAAAGTAGTATATACCCTGCAGATGTAGTGCATTGTAATGCATATCTTGGTACATATCTCATCTCAAGGTATTATATTAGCCTGCAGATGTAGTATATTCTAATGAATTATCTTGGTACACATCTCTTCACACAGGTGCAGTGGTATATTTGATTAACATTTTTTTTGTTTATTTATTTGTTTGTTTTCATATGAGTGGAGTATGCATGGTTTAAAATCCCCTAAAGTGCATTAACTATAGTAATGATGTCAACATGTGCTCCACCCAGATACGAGTAATTATTTTGAGTAAAACATAACTGCATCACAGACTCGTACCAAAATATATGAGTAAATAATTTATATGATGCCATATGTACAGTATTAGAATATATGCTGCACTGTTTCTGACCCACATAATGATCTAGTATGTGTAATGTAACCTCTTTTCCAGTCATCCACACTTTTCTTTCTTTTTTTTAAAAAAACGTTTTATTAATTTAACACATTTACAGTATATACATATAAAGGATGAAATACAGTTTCAAATATTGTTATACAATGATAAGAATACATTGAATCATTAAGGTAATCTTATACAATTAACACATTAAACATCCTGATATTTCAATAGCAGTATTTCAAGGTTATCCAGACCAAAAAAGTCATAATATGATTTATAGATGTTATTCTGATCACTTCTTTTTCAGTTTCACATAGTATTGCTGTTAAATGTAAAAATTATTTGAATGTAGGAACTGAGTTTGATTTCCAGTTTTTGTAATAACTTTTCAAGCAACTGCCAAAAGAGCCCAACGCATATTTTGCTCTTTGGCTTTTACAGATACAGGAAGTGGAACCTTTATTAGTATTACTCATCTAGTTAAAGAGCAATTATCAGATCATAACCCCTTAAAAAGCATACTTATCTCTTCCCAACATACATTTATTTTCTCACAATCCATAAACATTTGTATCCAATCAGCTTTTACATCTTTACTACATGTCCAACAAACTGAAGAAGCCATTTTACTAAACTTAGATATTTTATAGGGAGTAACAAACATTTTATGTATATATTTCCACATAAAAAACTTTCCAGTACAAACATGAAGAAGTTTGTAGCAAAGTTTTATTCTTGCCATGTACTGAGTCATTCATCCACCCTGCAGTGGTGGTGCTGCGGTAGTGTTGCCTCACAGTAAGACGTCCTGTTCGATTCTCAGCTAGAGCGTCTTCTGTGTGGAGACATGTGTGAATGGGCGTACCTTCGTTGAAGGTTGCGCATCAGAGCTGGCAACATGGCACGTAAAAATCTACTGCCAATCATTAGTGGACCGGAGTTCCACTGTGGCGACCCCTAACAGGGAAAAGCCGAAAGACACAACAAGAACTGAGTCATTCATCCACTACTATCTAAAAAGTGCCAGACGTTTGCATCAGAATTATTATTTTTATTATTTATACTTAACTTATATAGCTTGGACAAGTTTCCTGTGCATGGCAATCTATCTGTGATGACAGCATTCATATTCATTTAATGGGGGAATATATTTCTGTTCCTCTTCACTCATATTATCCACAAATTCATTTAATTTCTTACTGATGGATAATATTAACTGGTTAGCAGATTCATGTAACTTATATTCTTTTATTAAATATTGTGGGGACTTAGCTTTTCCCTTTTCAAAGCAATCAAGCCATGCTACTAATACACTCCTTTTTAATAAATTCATTTTAACATTGCTCTGAGTTTCCTTAAATCTAGAGATATGTGCAATGGGAAAGCACAATCATTTCCATTTTGGTATTAATGGAGTTTTAAAACATATGTAACAGTTTTAAGAACTGATTTCATGTATGCATAGTCTAAAGATTGATATGCATTTCCTTCTAATGTAAATTTTGTTAACCAGATGAAAGGATTATTACACATTTCTAACTTATCAGCTTTAATAAACTTATAAGAATTTAGTATAATCTGCTCCTGGATGGTTGTCCATGGGCTAGTGTAAGTTGAGTCTATCCAGAGTATAATAGAGTTAAAACTTGCAGCAATAGAATATGATTCTACATCTGGGAAGCTAATACCACCATGCTACCATAATCTTAAATGTTTTCTATAAGCAATCATCAGCTTTTTAGGATACCACAAGAATTAAGCTAATGTTCTTCCCATTTTCTTTAAAAGTTTTTTTGTCAGATATTAAAGCTATTGAATGCAATATATATATATATATATATATATATATATATATATATATATATATATATATATATATATATAATCTTGAGTAATATAGTTATTTTAATAAGCACTAACCTATCTTTATATGTAAAAAACATTCATTACATTTTTAATAAGAAGTAACACTTCTTTAGTTGCATTTCAAAATTTTTAATAATCTTACTCACATCTTGATAGATTTTTATTCCTAAAGATGTTAGCTCTTTTCCTTCCCAATTATCTTTATATTTATCTTTAAACTTACTCCCCAGGATTCATTAAACAAAAAAATCAGTGCAGGAACAGTGTAGCCACTCCTGCATGGAATATGTCTGCTGAGCAATTCAGGAAAGAGCCGATCTGACGTGCACGAGCCTGCCGACACTGTTCTTGCATGGAAAGCTGTGCAGAATGCGAATTACCTCATTTGCCGGTGAAAACCATGCAAATGAGATGAATTAGTGATTCAGCAAGCAGGCAGAAGTCCATGCAGGAAAAGTGTAACCTGTAGAAATGTATTTAGTTACTAGCTAAATACATTTCTGCAAATGAAAAAATGGAGGCATGACAGCTTGAAAGAAAGCATGTATTATACTTATTAGGCATGCCAATGGCCAAATAAATAGCCATTGGGATGAAAAACAGTTTTAATTTTTTAAAATAAAACTTTTTCTTTTTTGGCCATTCTCAGCTGTTTAAGCATAGGGCAGCGGAGTTCAAACGGGATTGTGCCAAAAATAAAAAAAATGGGGGAAAAGCATTTATTATAGAAATCTGCATTTTTCCATTATAGTCAATGACATGCAGAATGAAAACAATACCAGGGAACAGTGGTTGCTAAGGGGAAAGGCTGAGTGGAAGTGCAGTAACTATGGAGTAAGGCAGTGGGGCATGCTAATGAGGGGACTTATACTGAATCACAAATTTCAGGTGTCAGACTGCACATAACTGTGTAGGTACTTCAATACCACTGTGTAGACAGAAGGAGCAGCTAACATGAAAAGGGGGTGTATCAATTGTTGTAAGAACATTGGAGCTCAGTGGCCAGTATTTGCCCTTAGCTAAGCACAGCTAAGGCAGGGGGATGTGCCTGAGGCTGTAGTTTCTTATTCCATGAAATGCAGAGTGTGTTCGTGTCCAGGCAGGGCCAATTCTGCTTAAGCCAGTCTGCATTAGCTAAATGGGTGTGCACAGTGCACACTGGGCTTAAAAGAAGAAAAAGAAAAAAAAACAAAATAGCAGAACTGTGTACATCTGAGCACCCGGAATGCGTGGCGTACATCAGGGCTTAAACAGGGAGGAAATGGGAAGGGGAAACTGCAGAAGGAAGGCAATCAAGGAGAACAAGCATAGCTGGCAGGTGGAATGTATCAGAATCAGCCAATTACTCAGGCAGCAGCCCAGCCCAGAACACTACTATAAACTATGCAAACACCTTTCAGTCTGTTTTTTTCCCACAAACTCTGCACCACTGGTGTACACATTTGGGGGAAATTTAAACTGACAAATCTAACAAAACATGTTAGGGTCTGCTGTTGCTTTGATCTATCAGTATGTGCTAGAGACTGAGGGCAGTGAGGAGGAAAATGCTGACAACCAACTCAGACTGAGGAGAAGGAGAAGAGTGTTCATACCCAGGGTAACCTACCAGGGGCTACATGATCTGGAGATAGTAGAGCACTACAGGGTGGACAGGGACATACTTCAGCAACTTGTTGAGCTGTGCCGGCCTAACCTCAGAGCCAGAACCAACAGAGGGGACCTATCCCAGTGGATACCAAGGTATGTGTAGCCTTAAGAATACTAGCTTAATGTACTTTCCAAAGACCAACTGGGGATACCATGAGGGTCTCACAGGCATCTGCATCCAGGATACTCCAGCAGTTCCTTGATGCCAAACAAACACATGCCACTGAGCACATTCACTTCCCCAGCACCCATGAGGAGAGAGCCAGCAATATGTGTCTCTTCTACTGTGTAGCAGACTACCAGAGGTACTGGGTGGCATAGATTGCACGAACATCCACATCAAAGCACCACTTGGTGAATGGAGTAGGGTCTACATAAACCGCAAGAGATTTCCCTCCATCAACTGCCAGGTCATGTGCAATGCCCATGGCATTATCATGAATGTGTGTGCTGGCAGCCCTGGAAGCTATCTTAACTCCCACATCTTGCATTCATCACAGCTGTAAAAGGCGTTTGCCAGTGAGGACATCCCATATGGCCAGCTGGTGTGGGATGCTGGCTACTCATTGGAGCTGTGGCTGATGACATCCATCAGAAATGCAGGCACACCCACCCACACAAGAATGCCATAATGAGGCACACGCACAAACCAAGATCATTATACAACATGTGTTTGGCATGCTCAAGTCACAGTTCCACTGCCTTGACATATCCGGTGGAGCCTTGCAGTACTCTCCAGCTACATGTGCACACATGTTCATAGTATGTGCCATGCTACACAATATGATCTTGCGGAAACAGCTGGAGCAGGAACAAAATGGGGAAGGACTACACAGCCCCCCACCATTGCCAAGGCCTCCACAGGCACAGAGTGACTCAGAGGAGGAACATCTTAAGCCTGCCCCTGTAGGCAGATGGAGGCATGTCCAGTATGCCCTGACCTTGGTAAAGAGGCAACACATAGCACATACACTGACACAGTAGGGCCCCAGGGACTGATCTCTCTCTCTCAGTCTGACTCGCACACACAGTAAAATGGATGCCAAACATCACACTACCTATACCTGACCATGTATAGACAGTGTATTGCGTGCATCCGACATAGTCAGCCCTCAAGCACCACCCTCATAACAGCTACAGGCACAAGGGAAGCCAGTCTCTGTAACAAAATAAACTAATGGAGTGGAATTTTCTGATAGCATATCTATGGTATTGATCAAGCATGTAAGGGAATGGGGTGGCTAACTGGGATAGCAGCAGACAACTGACAGCTCTGTGGGACAGCAGGATGTGTATCCCCAGTACTGCCCTACTCACACCGTGCAGTACCACCCTAGTCAACAAATACCATTGCAGTATATGTGGTGAGCCAAATAACTGGGGGTGGGTCATACGTCACATGCATGGATATCAAAGTTGGGGTCCCATACTCACCCCCACCCCCACACAGCAGATCAGCTGTAGGCAATCATACAAAAATGCCTGGCAAAGGCCCCCACATGGCGATATCTGTGAAATCTCCACCCACAGACTTTTACACAGTGATATCACAGCAGGTCTGGCAGTGGCAGTATGGCTTTGAAAGGTAAGAAGTCTGAAACTACAAATATCTATGCCAGAACATTCTAACCTGTGGTTGACACTGTTATGCCTGTAGTCTGAAAGATAGGGCACACCACTATGCTACATGGGACCAAAATGTTAAGCAAATATCAGCACAGTCTGTGCAGATGTGTATCGTGTACAGTCGTGCCACTCCCTCATAGTCCCATAGAAATGCAGTAACATATTCCTTGAGTTAAGCAGCATCCAGCTGTCACCCAGAGTGATGGTGCAATAGTAACAGAAAGCAATTGTCAGTAACACCCACAGTCAACTTACTGGTGCCATCCCAGGGGTGTCTCCTGCCAGCAACCTGGGAACATATGATCATCATGAATGGCCTGCATCTGTCACACCTGGCCTACAGGCCTCTGGCAAATGCCTATGCCTCACCCACAGTCTGTTTTAGGGAGTGTCATGGGGTCCATAACACCAACATAACACAGTCCACAAAATGTAAAGAAGGGCCATGCTGACAACTGCTAGGAGCAAACCTATCAGCCTCAGAGAGACAGAAATCTGGACAAAGCCATGGATAATGGAGTGATGAAGATCCAAAGAGAAGGACACCTGTGAAATACTGCTCTAATAATGTTATAAAGTTGATGGAATGGTTTGCAGTAGCATGGAATGTCTGATGGGTATGAAGTCTGAAACTGCAATGTCATCTGTCATTAATATCTGACTTCAACCCCTGAGTGACTTGCAAAACACTTTTGCTGGAAAATCACACTTGTCTGAGTAACCAACAAGATACATGAGTCATGGATGTGGATATTCTGTAATATTCTGTACAGTCGACAGGCATGGCTAGGAGTTTAAACATGGAAATGCACTCACTGCAGGCAGGCTTAACACTGGAAGATGGTGACATGTCTGCACCCACAGTACCCTGGGCTGCAGCCATGGGGAGTAACACACCCCTCCCTGATCACTCATCCTATGCAACATCCTGACCCCAACATGTGGCCATCCAAGCAAAATGAGGTGGGTCATACATATATGTGTGACAAACACACACCTCCAGGCTGGTCAAACAGTCTGACATACACAAGACCCTCCCAAGTGCAGTCAGCCATTGAGGAGAGCCCAATACAAAGTACTGGTAGCTATAGCAAACATATCTGCCCAGGACACACACCCCCACATATCTTATCCACTACAAATCTATCTGGAGTCTGCCTGTCACCCTAATCCTGTCTGACTTATATTACCCAACTGTGGACTGGAAATCACACCAGGACATAACATAAATGCACAGAGATTCCACCATTGTAATATATCACTAAGGTGCTAGACCATTTCCGCAGCACCAGCAGTCAATTGCTTGAAGGCACACTCCTCAACAGGCTCAATTGACCAAGAATGCTTAGCATTTGGCCCATAAACCTTGCGTGTGCATCATCCATCCTGTATTCCTCTGGTAAATCACTGTGGTGATCTGAGGAGGTATGTCATGAAGTACTGAAACAATACATGATGGTGTCAAATGACATATATGATAGATGTCTGCTAAAACAAGCCCTGTAACCCTAGCAACCCATACATTACTGAGGGAAATTGTCACAATCATTGTATGGCTCATTGCCCCCACATTTTGATAGGCTATCTCCAGATATCCTGCACCAACAGATTGAGAGGTATGGCTGTAGCACAAAACAAACTGGAATGGAGTACACAAACCCTGGAAAGTAGTCCCACATGTACTATAGAAGGACAAACTGGGCATGCTCATACACTTAGGAAATGTTAGAGAAATGTCAGTAGGATCCAGGAATGAACAGGCCTTCCTCACCCAGTGCACTTCCCATTGCCCACCTTAGCAGTCCTGAAGATGTCTGTCACCATAGAAGTCACTTTTGTTAGGCCTAGTCCCATAAGCTCTGTGGCATGTGCGATAACTGCATAACACTATAGTACAAATAACTAGTTAGGTATGAGTTCTAATCTCAGTTCTGGCAAATATAAAAGTGTTTGTGTGTTCACAACTAAAAGCTTTTGGGTTCATTCAAAGCCAGTATACTTCCCCTTTCCCTACTTTAGCAGTCCTGCAGATATCAGTCATCTTAGAAGCACCTTCCATCAGGCCTCAGCCCCATAAGCTCTGTGACACGTGCGATAACTGCATAATGCGATAGTGCAAATAACTAGTTAGGTAGAAGGCGTTTTTCATGTTTCACTGTTGCAGTCATCACCTGTGAGTTATACCTGCTTTGGTAGTCCTTGGACGGCCTGAATACCAGAGTCAATGTTTTTCTCCATCAGCTGTGGTCGCTTGTGACTGACATCATGTTGTCAGTGCTATAAAGGAAGGCAGTCGCTGCCATTACATCAGTCTTTCTTGCCATGGAGCCGGTAGCCGAAGCAGTTAGCAAGTGTGCCTTTCGGTCGCTATCAGAGCTTGAATTACAGCTGAAAACCTCTAAAGTTAAGTACCCTCTTGGGGATCCTTTTCTCTTGCACTAACAGATGTCCAAAACAGTTCACAATTGTCTCACCTGTGGAAAGCAGATCCGACATGGAGACTTCCATTCATACTGCATTACTTGTTTAGGTCCAGACCACAATATCCCCCTTGCCAGTTCTGTGCCATCTTAACATGAGAACCATCCATCGCAGAGCTCTTATTTTACACAGGTATTTTGTCTTTCATCTTCGCATTCCAAAATGTCATCCATCAGCCAACAATCCGTAGACATTCTGAAAAAAAAGTAGAGATAAAGATAGAGACAGACCACACAAGGCTAAGGCTTCTGATGACACTTCTGCTAAGTAGGTCGTCAGTTCTCTGTAATTCAGTGAGGCACTTTTGCAGCCCCTGATGCCTGATATGATATCTATGCAGGTCTCTACCAGGACCCTTTCTGATTCTGGTATGCCACAGAAATCTTCTCTGACTTCCAAGCTTTTGGTTGTCTCTGCTTTGGTTGGGTCCAAAGCCGCAGGCACCGGCTTCAGAGGAGGCCTTTCTCACTACCAATTCTAGACAAAAACTGACGTCTTCTCATCTGACTACAATTTCTCTCAGACTGATGGATACTCTTAGGCCTAGAAGCCAAGCCACTCCTAACAAATCTGCCTGTAGTCACCATCTTACTCCTGCTCCACCACCCCAAACCTAAATGCCTAAGATGACAGAGGATCTTATCTCCCTTATCAGGGGTGGTCAGGCCACAACATCTAAAAGGAAAAGACACCCTTCTCCTGAAATAATGACAGAGCAGGATTCTGAAGAATCTGATTATTCAGATTTTGAAGAAAAGTAACAACTTCTGACTGCTTATGAGGATTCAGATGCAGAGGAATCCATTCCTTCTGCCACCCCACCAGAATACCTTTCCTTTGGGGAACCCTTCACACCCTCAGGGAACATTTCCACTGGGAATCTCAGGACTTTCCTCAGTCTAAGTAAAGACTAAGAGAGTTTCTAGACCTGCCCCAGTACAGATCCCTGGCCATCCCCCTATACTAGAAGTGGTGGATGATGTTTTCCATGAATCCAGCTTAGCCCCTGATGCTCTCCCACCTGCTCCCAGTAAACCTGACTGGTTTTGCAAAGTACCGGATTCCCACAAATACCTGTACAGAAATCCTGCTGCAGACCCGGAGGTAATTACACGGTGACCTAAAAGAGCTATGACTAGTTCTGCAAAGAATCCTATTCCTTCTGACAAGGATTCCAGAGCTCTAGACAGATGGGGTAAAAAAGTACACACTTCTGCAACCTTAGCTATCAGAGCACTCATCTGTCAGTTCCATATGTTAAAATATCAATACACTTTGGAACTATTAAAGCAAAACATTTCTACCTTTCCTGACTGTGCCAGTTTGAAAGAGTTAGCAGATTTACTGCACTCTACTTGTCAAGTGGTCAATCACTCATTGCACTGTGGATATGATGCACTAGAAACCTCAAGCAGGGCAACAGTGCAAGTATCTGTCATTAGGTGACATTCATGGATGAAGGAACAACCTCTGCCTGATCATGTCAAGTCTAAATTAATTGATGCAGCCTTGGATAAGGACCGCTTGTTTGGAGTAAAAGCAGAAGAGGTGCTTAAAAAGATGGAAGACAAAGCAAAATCTATGCAAACAGTAAAAGATTTCTTTCAGGTTCAACCTCCTAGGTTTAGCAGGAATTTTCCCTCTAAGCACTGGTCCTTTCCTGCACCTAGCAGACAGGGGCAAGGTAAGTCCTACAGGGACAAACCACCCAAGCTCCTATGCTAGGGACAGCAGAGACTCAAACAGTGGATCATTTTTGCCCCAAAGGCAGGCAGTTCTAAGCCATCCTTCTATGGCAAATACTCTCAATGACTCCCTCTCCCCTCTGCCTTCCTTTCACTCACCAAAAGCTAGGAGGAAGGCTCTCCCTCTGCAAAGAAAATTGGCTTTCTGTAACAAAAGACCAATGGGTCTTAAAGATCATCTTTTAGGGGTACAAGATCTCTTTCAACGGACTCCCAATTTCAAGAGGGTACTCAAACTTACCTCCAAATCAGTGGGCAGAGGCATTGAAACAAGTCCAAACTCTCCTATCCTAAGGGGCAGTAGAATCTGTTCCCGCAGATCAAACAGGCAAAGGCTTTTATTCCAGACTATTCCTTGCTCCCAGAAAATAGGGCACTTGGCACCCCATCCTGGATCTATCCATTCTGAATACCTCCCTGGTACTCTCCAAATTCAAAATGCTAACTTTGCAGCAGCTTCTGCCTATGCTGACAAAAATGCCTGATTAGTGACCCTATACCTAAAATATGCTTACCTCCACATCCCCATAAGGGAATTGTGCAGGAAATTCTTGTGCTTCAGACCAGGCTCATAACACTTCAAGTTCTCTGTGCTACCCTTTGGTTTATCTACTGCTCCCAGGGTATTTACCAAATGCTTAGCCCCGACTATAGCATTTTGCAGACAGAGAAATATACCGATTTACCCTTATCTAGACAACTGCCTCATTCGGGCAGAGTGCAAAGAAAAGCTGCTTCAGGTCTTTTTTATCAAAGCCCTCCTAGCTTCCTTGGGGTTCACCATCAATGAGAAGAAATCAAAGCAAACACCCTCCAGGAGGATCATTTTCTTGGGAGCATTGCTAGACACAGCATCCAAAATGGCCTTCCTATCCACAGAAAAACAGAGCTTCCTGCCTCTCTACTTTACCCAGCTGGCATCCAGAAGTCACCTCATGGTGAGGACGTTCCTGCAAGCCTTGGGGTACATGGCATCTTGAATCCTTCTAATTCCTCTGGTCAGGCTTCACATGAGAAAACTTCAGTGGTATCTAAAGAACCTTTGGTGTTAGCACTCTCAGCCTCTAGATACCTCTCTCCCTCTGATCCCCTGTATAAGGGCTGAGTTTCTCTGGTGGGAAGGGGCCTGTGCCAAGAATAAGGGTCTTCCCTTCATCCTCCACCTTACCAAGCAGACCATCACCACCGATGCCTCAGACATTACTTGGGGAACTCACCTAGCAGGTAGGTGCACCTAAGGCCTTTGGTATGCCCAGCACCTTCCCTTGCACATCAACCAGAAGGAAATAATGGCAGTACAAAAGACTCTGACATCCTTCAAACCCCATCTCAGGCCAGGGGTTCTCCTTATCAAAACAGACAACACCACTGTAATGCAGTACATCAATAAACAGGGAGGGACCCAATATTAGCCTCTGTGCAGGCTAGCCATGAACCCCTGGCTGACAGTCTCCTCCATGGGATTACACCTAATAGCCCAATACCTACCAGGATCTACAACACCCTGGCCGACCATTAAAGCAGAAGCTTACTGGATCTCCACTGATGGCAGATCCACATAAAAATCTTTTTGCAAGTCATTCAGGAGTGCGGAACTCCAGAGGTGGATCTCTTTGCTCCACACCTCAACCACCAGCTAATAAAATTCTGTACCAGGGAGTATCACCACCAAGCATGGAAGGTGGATGCCTTGACCTTCCCTGGAACTCCATCTTTGTGTATGCATTCTCTCTTCTGCCTCTTATTCCCATGGTACTGATCAAGATAAGGGAGGAGATACCAAAGTCCATCCTCATTGCTCCAGATTGGCCCAGACAGCATTGGTACCCCTTACTGCACAGTCTGACATCACAGCCTCCCAGGCAGCTTCTCTGATCTCAAACCTCTTAACTCAGGTGGGGGAGGGAAATGCTGCACCCAGACTTGCAGACTCTCAAACTGTCAGTAAGGCTAATAATCTAAAATCAAACAAGGGGCTCTGTTAAGCAAACAGGTCCTAGAATTCATTACAGAGGCCAGAAGGTCCAGCACCAGAAAATCTTACGCAGGAAAATGGAAAAGATTCTGCTCCTGGAGCCAGTCCAGAGAGGACAGTTCCTCACAACCTTTCATCCCTCTTATCCTGGACTATTTAACGGAGTTGCTCAATAGTGGCCTCTCCTTCTCTTCTATTAAAATCCACGCCTCAGCCATTTCAGCTCATTTTGATACAGACCAGCCCCTGTTCTCACATCGTTTGATTAAAAAATTCCTCAGAGGGGCTTCTAATATCAGACCTCCCAGAAGGCCACCTATGCCAGCATGGGACCTGAATTATGTTTTAGAAACTGACTTTACCACCCTTCAAACTTGCTGCTTCAGCAGAACTGAAATACCTCTCCTAGAAGACTGCTTTCCTACTAGCTATCACCTCAGCCAGAAGGGTTTCAGAACTTCAGGTACTGATAGCCATTGAGCCCTTCATCATTTTCCATGCAGACAGGTCTCCATGAGGACTAACCCCTCCTTTATGCCCAAGGTGGTAACTAATTTGACTCTCAACCAGGCCATAAATCTACCCAGCTTTTTACCTAATGCTCAAAACAAGGGGGGAAGAATTCTGCAGTCACTAGACATGCACAGAAAGCTCAGATACTACCTGGACTGGACTAATCCCTTCAGGAAAACAGACCAACTTCTTATCGGCTTTGCCACAGGAGCAGAGGGGAAACCCATTTCCAAACAAACCATTTCCAAATGGATATCACACTGTATTCATTTCTGCTACAGATTGCATGGGAAAACACCCCCTGAGTCTATTTGTACCCATTCCACTAGGGCAGCCTATACGTCCACAGCATTCCTCAGAGGAGTTCCCACCAGGGACATCTTGGAAGCTGCCACCTGTACGTCTGTCCATACCTTTACAAAGCATTACCACCTACCTCTTTTCTCTAAGGCTAGGGCAGGGTTTGCCTCTACAGTTCTGCAGGGCATACTTACCCATGCCTAGGTCTCTAACTAATCCTTCCACCCCTCTCCTCAGCTTTGGGAATCCTCCCACAGGTGATGACTACAACAGTGAAACATGAAGAACATAGTACAGTTGTGTACACTTACCATAAATGTAGCTGTTCGAGTGTATTCACTGTTGCAGTCCTGGTTTCCCCCCTTCCTTCCATCCCCCTTATATCCCCCCTTATATCCTCTTTCCTTAGGGAGACATAAGCTTCTTATGGTGGCTTTTAGCCACCAGGACCACTTTACCATATTTTCTTGGGCTTCTGACTTGTTAGGGCAAGAAAAACTGATGTAATGGCGTTGGCTGCTTTGCTTTATAGCACTGATGACCTGACATCAGTCACAAGTGACCACAGCTGAAGCAGAAAAACACTGACTCTGGTATTCAGGCCGGCCGAGGGCTACACCACAGCAGGGATAACCCACAGTTGATGACTGCAACAGTGAATACACTCTAACATCTACATTTATGGTAAGTGTACACAACTGTACTCCCTAATCTCAGTCCTGGCAAATGTAAAAGTGTGTGTGCGTGTGTGTGCGTGTGTGTGTGTGTGTGTGTGTGTGTGTGTGTGTGTGTGTGTGTGTGTGTGTTTACAACTAAAAGCTTTGGGGTCCATTCAAACCCAGTAAACTTCTCCTTTCCCTACTTTAGCAGTCCTGCAGCTATCAGTCATCTTAGAAGTGCCTTCCGTCAGACCTCTGCCCTCTAAGCTCTGTGGCACATGCAATAACTGCATAACATGATAGTACAAATAACTAGTTAGGTAGGAGTCCTAATCTCAGTCCTGGAAAATGCAGAAGTGCGTGTGTGTGTGTGTGTGTGTGTTTGTGTGTGTGTGTGTGTGTGTGTGTGTGTGTGTGTGTGTGTGTGTGTGTGTGTGTGTGTGTGTCTGTGTGTGAGACAGTTGTGTGTGCAAGACTGAGAGAGTTGTGTGTTTGTTTGTTTATAGGAGAAACAGTTTTATGCCATTCACACCCACGACACTTCACAGTTGCCCACCTTATCAGTCCAGATTATGTCAGTCCCTTATCAGCAATCTTGGCCAGCTGGCAGCCCAATAAGCACAGTAGTGCATATAATAAATGCTTAACACTGTAGTACAAATGACTACTTTGGCAGAAGTTCTACTCTTGTATCCAGCAAATGTGTGTGTGGGTATGTATGTTTATAAGTAGAAGTATTTTGATATGTTTCCCACCCATTGTCCTACTTTATCAGTCCTGTTGAAGTCATTCTTCATATCAGCACCTTTGGCCCCCTCTCAGCTCAGTAAGCTCTGTAGCGCATGCGGTAACTGTGTAACACTATGGTACACATCGCCAGTTAGGTAGGGGTTCTACTTTCACATCTGGCAAGTGTCTGTTTGTAGGACAAAGTATTTTGATATGTTTAACACCCACTGCACTACTGTATCAGTCCTGCTGATATCATTCCCTTTATAGGTTCACAAGAGTGTAGTAGGGAATGGCCCAGGAGCTTTAACAAGTCGAGCACATGGAAGGGCCCTGCCATTGCCACCCGATGTTACATCCCAGAGCCTGTATCAAGTATAGCCACTGCAGTGATCCTTAGGTTGAACTGTCTATTACCCATACATTAATCAAGATTTATCTGGAACAGGGTCAGCTAGGTGCTCTGCATGACATGTATGAGAAGTGTATTCCAGGGCATGTGCAGTCTCTTGGTGAGGGACCTGTCCCATCAGCATGTTGTGGTGGTTGTGGTACTGAGGTAGCAATCACTATAGTGTGTGGTGTGGATGGATTTATGTGTAGCATTTTAAACCAGCTGGGTCAGACATGGCTTTGTAAGTCAAGCACAGATAGCTGCTAATTAGGTGATATGACACAGAGAATAGCTTGGGTCTTCTGAGTCTGTCTGTGTAGGATGTGTGTTTAATGCCTAGGAACCCCTTTCAAAGGTGCTTCTGTGATGTATCCAGCTGGAGCAGGTGTCTAGTGAAGTACATGGCAAATGGGCCATAATACTTGGGGAGTGGTCTTATGAGGGAATAGTAGTCAGAGATCATTACCTCTGTCTTACTGGATGCAAAACTCTTGATAATGCAATGTGCTATATAGAAGGACTTCCTGACAACAGTGGCAATGTGGTGCTTGAAGGAGACGTTGCTGTCAGCCTGTGTCCCCAGATCTCTTATAATTCCTACAGTGTTCATTGGGCTCCCATTGATGTGGAACTTACTGGGAACTGAGTGTTTTATGAAAGGGGATGATGATGCATTTTGTGGTGTTAAGCTTCTGACCATGGTTTCCACACCACTCATTGGTCTCAATGAGGCCTTTCTGTAGGATGTCTGCATCACTTGTGGAGTTCATGATAGCTCCCAGCTTGCAGTTCTCTGTGAACTTGGTCAGCCAGAGTTCCTCTGTGTTGGTCTGGACTCCTGAGAATTAGATGCTGGACAGGACACTATCCAGTACTGATCATTGTGGGACTCCACTTGTGACTGCTTGGCAGTCTGACTTGGAGTTTGCCACTGTCACACTGTGCGTTCTGTAAACCAATTTGCAAACCACCCACTGATATAGGGGTTGATGCCTAGTTTGTTGGGTTTATCAATAATCCCTGATTGAGGAATGGTATCAGAAGCCTTGGTCAGATGAGGTAAGCAGTATGCAGTACCTTACTGTCATACACAGCCCTGGTGACTTACTGAAAGATGTCAACCAGGTTGAGCAGGCATGATCTGCCATTCACAAAGCTAAACTGTGTGGGGTTCAGAGTTAGGAGATCACCCATATCTTGATCAATCAGCTTCCTGATGATGCACCCATACCCATACATAGTAGACTTGTCAGGCTAAGGGCAAATAATCCCCAAGGCCTGTAGATGCTACCCCTTTATGGAGAGGGATGGCTGTAGTAGTGTGCCATTTTGGAAGGACAAAGCCTGAGGTGAGGCTGTGACTGACCAGGGCACACAGATCTGGTGTCAGGTCTCTTGTTATGTCATGTAGAACACAACTACGGATATGTTGGGGCCCCATGGAAGCTGTATCCTTGCCTGTGAACAATGCAGGTCTAACCTGGCCTGCAGTAATGCTAGGTACCTGGCATTTATCTGCCATTGTGATTGTCCCCTTGGGGGGAGAGAGTAGTAAAGCTGGCACTGAATATGTTTGCATGACTGTGGCCAATATCTGTTGTCTCAGGATAGGAATTAGCATTGTGCAGTAACTCACAGCACTTGTGGTTATTGCTGTGGAGGTTGAAATAAATATAAAAGGATTTTGTGATTGTTGTCAGTGTCTGCTGCAAATCTGCCTTCATAGCTGCCTGTAGGTGATTCCATGAGCGATCCCAAGTTGTGTTTGAGGCTAATAAGGGGGTTCAGCAGTCTTGGGACACCACCTGTTTCTTCAACAGTGTCCTCCTTCCGGTGTACACTTTAGTAATGACAAGGGACCATCACAATGGTTTGCAGTGTTTGGGGAGCAGTGCCTGTATTCTGTTAGCTATGCCTAGTACCATGCATCAATGTACATGTTTGTGCAGTACATATCTGTATGATGCAACAGTCATGCAGCTATTTCCCATTGGCATGTGTGCAGTGAAGTCATCCACCCCTGTTTTTATGACTGCAATGTCAGCATTGAAGAGGTTTTGCAAGGTGGTTACCTATGTGGGGGGTGTGGGTGAGATGTTCAGCTCTATGTTGATTACATCATGTTTGGATCTGACCAGGTAGAGATTGACAACTGTGGTTGAGCAACAGTCCCATATGTAAGTAATCAACACAGGTCAAGGTTATTGCATTTCTACTGGGGGTCAGTATGCCAGTCCAGCGCACTGGAACTGATGAATTTCATGAAGAGTTGGACCAGTGTATTGCTGCTTGACTACTTACCCCAGGTGATGGAGGGGCAGTTAAAGTCTCCTATTATGCCAGTGTTGGGTTGGACCTTCATAGATGCCAGGGTGTTGAGGAATGTCCAAAAAATGTCTAAATGGCAAAAGACACCATGGCAGAGGCAAAAAATAAAACCAGTTGAAGTTTTATTAAATACAGAAGTAAGTGCTTTCAGGCATACATGCCCTTCATCAGACAATAAAAAACAGTTAAAAACCTACATTTAAACATATTCTTACCCAATCACATTCAATAGTTTGTTGTTGTATTTTTCGGCTTTTCCCAGTTAGGGGACGCCACAGCAGAATTCTGATCTGCTAAAGATTGGCAGCAGATTTGTACGTACCGAGTTGCCAGCCCAGACGTACAACCTTCAATGAAGGTACGCCCATTCACGCATTTCTCCAAACAGAAGATGCTCTAGCTGAGAGTCGAACAGGACAACGTCTTACTGTGAAGTGACAATGCTACCGCAGCACCACCACTGCAGTAATCACATTCAATAGTTTACCCTCCTTTTTCTCAAAACAGGTTTTAAAGGCACAGTTACATTTAAACCAGGGCTGTTATTGGCCCCTAGTCTTATAATCCACCTTAATTCACTGCACTCAGTTTCATTAAATAAATCCTCACCCCTTATATTTTTATGCATAACTTGTAGCACCATAAACTTGAAAATGTGGTCTGAACATTGTGAAATATGCAATGCTAGGGCATTTCGTACATCATGATGTCTAATATCATGCAAATGCCTGAAAATTCTCTCTTTCAGCATGCAGTTGGTCTTACCAACATAAAATGAACTACACCATTGACATGTAGCCAAATAAACTATATTCCTAGTTCTGCAGTTGACATAACCCCTCAAAGAATAAGTCCATCCTGTTCTAGGATGTATGAAAGAATTGTTAGCACAAATGTGGGTACAAGCCTTACAGTCATGACATGGATATGTCCCTACATGTCCTGTTTTCATAATAGTTGATACATTAGACATACATTCCTTGCAGAGCATGTCCTTCAAATTTCTATTCCTTCTGAAAGTGAATCTTGGTCTATACCCCACTATCGCTGCTCTTCTGTGATCTGACTGTAACACTTTCCAGTTACGTTGTATAATGTCACAAATCTCCCCTATATCACTGCTGTATGTAAGCAGTAGTTGTCCTCATGGAGGACCAAATCTATTGTATCTATTGTTAATACCTCCATTTGTACCCCTGTGATACCATGGTTTAGCAGTCCCATCACACGTGATTCTTATTTCTTCGAGGGATCTATCTATCAACTGTCTACTATACCCTCTTTCTACAAGATTTCCCATAAGGACATCTGTCTCCATGTCAAAGCGTTTCTCTTTGGTACAAATCTGAGAAATTCTATGAACCTGTCCTTTCACTATATTCATGAAAGTATGTCTATGATGCATGCTGTCAAAAGAAAGCAAACTATTCTTTGAGCATTGCTTCCTGTATAACATAGCATCTATCTTGCCTGATGTATCTTTCTCTAAATGTACATCCAAATAATCAATATCAGACATTGAAGAATTAACAGTGAATCTAAAAAACTCTGTGGTGTCTTCAAGATAACCCACAAATGAAAATAATTGCTCAACTGTGCCCTTCCACAAAAAGAAAACATCATCGACAAAATGGACATAATGTCGCAAGTTATCAGACCAAGGATGCGTGTGTTGAAAAATCACCTCATTCTCCCAAAAGGCTGATACAAGGTTTGCATAAGAATTAGCACAGGGTGTGCCCATGGCAACACCCTGTGCCTTTCTGTAGTAATTCCCTTGGCTGGTGAAAATGTTATGCTCAAGTATCAAAGCCAGCAATCTACAAACTCTTTCATTGCTGATATCATCCAACTGTACTTTATTTGCCAAAACCTGTTTTCTGGCTTTAAGCCCATAATCATTGTCAATCACAGTAAACAAATTTTTCACACCAAAGTGACAAACATATAATCTGAACAACTGGAACTCTCCATATAACAAGACAAACTAGTTAAACAATGTGCTGTATCTCTTAAAATCCTGGGATATAACTCAATCACCGGTCTTAAGGCACATTCAACCCAAATGGACACATTTTCAGTGGCCCAACCCCTCCCTGAGACAATAGGTCTCAGGGGAGGGTTGGAGCCATCTTTATGTAACTTGGGTAAACCCTTAAACTCAGGAATCCTTGGATGTTCAATCTGAAGAAATTCATATTGAGATTGCACTAACAAACCACTCTTCAACATGTTCATTAACCGGGTCCTGATTTTACTTTTTGAAGAGTTTACCATCACAGGAGATAGAGGTACAAAGGTAGATGTATCACTCAACAACAGACAAAGTTTGTCACAATAATCATTCTTACTTAAAATATCATTGGCCACTCCCTTGTCAGCTGATTTAATTATACCCGATCATCCTGTTGCAACTGCTCTAAAGCAGTATGTTGCTCTTGTGTTAAATTATGGTATCTACATCTATGTTTATCCTTCACATACTGTTCAATCTCTGTTTGACACATCCTAACAAAAGTAGTTACCGTAGGATTATTAATCGGTATGAAATCACTAGGTTTTTTCAACTCTGAAACTAGTTCACAAGACCTATCACTAATCTTGTTTTTCAAAGAAACATTTCTTGCAAAACACATGACATCAATAATTACCTGACTGTACTCAGACATGTTATCTGGAACAAACATCAAACCCTTATTCAACACTGAGAGTTGCTCAGCCGATAACTGGACATTAGATAAATTATATACAATATTAGTACTATCATTAGTGTCCAAAGTCATTGTAAGACTCTGCGTCCTTTCGGTCCCTGTGATAGGGAAATCTCCATTTCCGTGAGTTTTTCTTTTCCACAGGAGCTGGTAACATCGGAAAATTTATACTTTGAAAACTCAATGTTTCTTTAGGTCTAGCTCCCAACAGTAAAGGAGCTCCCTGACTAATAGATGCTACATCCCCCTGTGTCGGCAATGCCGACATGGGGAAGCCATCATTCTGTGTTGTGGTTACCATTCCAAGAGACCTGTTCTGCTCAGTCAGTACTGTCAAAATTGTCAGATTCTCGGGCATCGTGCCTGTATCAAGTACAGGTCTTGCTGGTTGCTGTTGTACCAGCTGCTGTTCATGTAGCTGGTTAGAAGCAGGCTCCCTGCCACCCTGTTTGGAGCCTAAACTCTGCTGTGCATCGTTGGTATCACATGGCCAAACAAAGATACATCCTGTTACAAAGTCATTATAATCCCATACTAATTTCTTTGATTTCACATGCTGTAGCCTGATGTCAAAAGCCGCTAGCATGTAAAGTAAGTCATTGACACAAACTAACTGCTGTGGTTCTTTAAACCAAAGCTCTATGTCTCTTTAAGAGACTCAACATCACTTTCCAATTGTTTCTCCTCCAGAGCAAAGAATTCTATAAGCAGTCTCATATATGCTAGGCTAGTTTGTATATTTATCTCCTGCCATCTGGCAAGCATCTCAGGGTATACCTCGCCCTGTGAAGGCATGCAAAAGACATGTAAACCCCTGGGTACAATGTTGTTTTTTATGCATGCTTCCAAATGAAATCTCTGCCACTGTAAACGTTTCAAATGAGTGGCAGTTCTATATAATCTATTTAGCATTTCTTGAAGATCAATCTCACCTTGGCTGTCAAAGTCTGGTTCCATATTCCTTGAGACCAGGCTCCTTATATCCATATGCAAAAACGGATTAACAAAAGTGCTGAATGCACCTCTTATATTTTCATTCATGTAAGATGGTGTAGGTTGTAATGGACGATAATCAAGTTCTATATCTTCTCCCCTCGTCTCAGCCATGTGTGAAGTAATTCATGGACAAATAATGTATCCAAAAAACTGAGAAGTCCTGCACCAAAGTCTTTATGCCAAAATTGAGAAAATCCAAAAAACGTCTAAATGGCAAAAGACACCACTGCAGAGGCAAAAAATAAAACCAGTTGAAGTTTTATTAAAAACAGAAGTAAGCACTTTCAGGCAAACATGTCCTTCATCAGACAATAAAAAAACAGTTAAAAACCTACATTTAAACATATTGTTACCCAATCACATTCAATAGCTTACCCTCCTTTTTCTCAAAATAGGTTTTAAAGGCACAGTTACATTTAAACCAGGGCTCTTATAGGCCCCCAATCTTATAATCCACCTTGATTCACTGCAGTCAGTTTAATTAATTAAATCCCCGCCCCTTATATTTTTATGCATAACCTGTAGTACCAGAAACTTGAAAAAGTGGCCTGAAAATTCTGAAATATGCAATGCTAGGGCATTTCATACATCATGATGTCTAATATCATACAAATGCCCGAAAAGTCTCTCTTTCGGCATGCAGTTGGTCTTACCAACATAAAATGAACTACACTGTTGACATGTAGCCAAATAAACTATATTCCTAGTTCTGCAGTTGGCATAACCCCTCAAAGAATAAGTCCCTCCTGTTCTTGGATGTATGAAAGAACTGTTAGTACAAATGTGAGTACAAACCTTACAATCATAACATGGATATGTCCCTACATGTCCTGTTCTCATAATAGTTTAGAGCAGTTGCAACAGGATGATCTGATTGTAACTAAATCATCTGACAAGGGAGGGGCCATTGTTATTTTAAGTAAGAATGATTATTGTGACAAACTTTGTTTGTTGTTGAGTGATACATCTACCTTTGTACCTCTATCTCCTGTGATGGTAAACTCTTCAAAAAGTAAAATCAGGACCCGGTTAATGAACATGTTGAAGAGTGGTTTGTTAGTGCAATCTCAATATGACTTTCTTCAGATTGAACACCCAAGGATTCCTGAGTTTAAGGGTTTACCCAAGTTGCATAAAGATGGCTCCAACTCTCCCCTGAGACCTATTGTCTCAGGGAGGGGTTGGGCCACTGATAATGTGTCCATTTGGGTTGAATGTGCCTTAAGACCGGTGGTTGAGTTATACCCCAGGATTTTAAGAGATACAGCACATTTTTAACTAGTTTGTCTTGTTATATGGAGAGTTCCAGTTGTTCAGATTATATGTTTTTCACTTTGGTTGTGAAAAATTTGTTTACTGTGATTGACAATGATTATGGGCTTAAAGCCATAGAACAGGTTTTGGCAAATAAAGCACAGTTGGATGATGTCAGCAATGAAAGAGTTTGTAGATTGCTGGCTTTGATACTTGAGCATAACATTTTCACCTGCCAAGGGAATTACTACAGACAGGAACAGGGTGTTGCCATGGGCACACCCTGTGCTAATTCTTATGCTAACCTTGTATTAGCCTTTTGGGAAGATGAGGTGATTTTTCAACACACACATCCTTGGTCTGATAATTTGTGACATTATGTCCGTTTTGTCGATGATGTTTTCTTTTTGTGGAAGGGCACAGTTGAGCAATTATTTTCATTTGTGGGTTATCTTGAAGACACCACAGAGTTTTTAAGATTCACTGTTAATTCTTCAATGTCTGATATTGATTATTTGGATGTACATTTAGAGAAAGATACATCAGGCAATATAGATACTATGTTATACAGGACGCAATGCTCGAAGAATAGTTTGCTTTCTTTTGACAGCATCCATCCTAGACATACTTTCATGAATATAGTGAAAGGACAGGTTCATAGGATTTCTTGGCTTTGTACTAAAGAGGAATGCTTTGACATGGAGACAGATGTCCTTATGGGCAATCTTGTAGAAAGAGGGTATAGTAGACAGTTGATAGATAGATCCCTTGAAGAAATAAGAATCAAGCGTGATGGGGCTGCTAAATCATGGTATCATAGGGGTACAAATGGAAGTATTAACAATAGACTCAATAGATTTGGTCCTCCACAAGGACAGCTACTGCTTACATACAGCAGTGATATAGGGGGGATTTGTGACATTATACAACATAACTGGAAAGTGTTATAATCAGATCACAGAATAGCAGCGATAGTGGGGGATAGACCTAAGTTCACTTTCAGAAGGAATAGAAATTTGAAGGACATGCTCTTCAAGGAACCTATGTCTAATGTATCAACTATTATGAAAACAGGACATGTGAGGACATATCCATGTCATGATTGTAAGGCTTGTACCCACATTTGTACTAACAATTCTTTCATACATCCTAGAACAGGATGGACTTATTCTTTGAGGGGTTATGCCAACTGCAGAACTAGGAATATAGTTTGTTTGGCTACATGTCAATGGTGTAGTTCATTTTATGTTGGTAAGACCAACTGCATGCTGAAAGAGAGAATTTTCGGGCATTTGTATGATATTAGACATCATGATGTACAAAATGCCCTAGCATTGCATATTTCAGAATGTTCAGACCACTTTTTCAAGTTTATGGTGCTACAGGTTATGTATAAAAAATATAAGCGGTGGGGATTTAACTAATGAAACTGAGTGCAGTGAATCATGGTGGACTATAAGACTAGGGGCTGATAAGAGCCCTGGTTTAAATGTAACTGTGTCTTTAAAACCTGTTTTGAGAAAAAGGAGGGTAAGCTATTGAATGTGATTGGGTAACAATATGTTTAAATGTAGCTTTTTAACTGTTTTTCATTTTCTGATGAAGGACGTGTTTGCCTGAAAGCGCTTACTTCTGTTTTTAATAAAACTTCAACTGGTTTTATTTTTTGCCTCTGCCGTGGTGTCTTTTGCCATTTAGACGTTTTTTTGGATTTCCTCAATTTTGGCATAAAGACTTTGGTGCAGGACTTCTCAGTTTTATGGATACATTGTGTTGAGGAATGTGCATTGACGGTCTAGGGACATAGCTGGGGACCGATAGCAGGCTATGGTGTGGATTGCACTATTCCTCAAAGTCAGTTTTACTGGAAGTACCTCTGATGTATTATGCTGGGATACTAGTCTGGAGGTGTGGATATCCATTATAAATATGTTGACTACACCACCTGTGGAGGTGTAGTCCATGTTTTGGCACAGGCAGCTGTGGAATGAATCATAGCCTGTTAGTGCAGAGCTGCTGTCTGCTGCTGTAAACCACCTCTCCATTACAGCACAAATCTCAATGTCCTCCACTCTGTGGAGGGCTTTGAGTGACTGCATCTTGACAGTGCGATGTCTACTGTTGAGCCGCATGACCCTCAGATTGCATACATGTCTAGCTGATATGGTGGTAATTTGATTTGGAGCACTGCTTAATAAGGTACTATACGGGTGGCAAGACACTTAGCCTGTACCTGGAAACCCAGGGCTGACAGATTTAGGACATCTCTGGCAAGTCATTGAAGTCTGTTAATCATGTTATCCCAAGCAGAGAGTTACTGGAAACTCTGAGAATGACACACAACACGTAAGCCAGTGTTACAGTCAATTGTCTGTTGATAGTACTGCAGCATCATTCTGGCTGATTGCAGTATGCTGCTCAGGGCTACTGTTACACCTGCCTGGACCACATAATCCGAGTGTTCAACCATGTCTCTTGTCAACCAGCCCAGGAAGGTGTGTCTCAGGTCATTCACACCCACATGGATGATGACAGAGTGATACTTGTAGCTGCTGTGGAGTGGCCTGGCTGGGTGTGTCATGTGTTGGATGCTGGCACATGATAGACAGTTGGCTGTTACCTCCTCCATAATCAACATAGTGAGTGGGACATCTGTGTGCTGCAGTACTGAGTCACCCATAATCAGTGTATTGTGCAAGGTGGTCTGCCTTAGGAGCTTAGGTTGAGGGGCACAAAGTGTAGGTGATATATGTGTCCTTTGGCATGTGCTATGTCGTGGTGTCTGAGTGGGTGTCTGTCTTGCTGGTCTGTGCTGTTTGTGTAAATGTCCATTGAGTGCCTCTGTGAAGGTGGGTGCATGGCTTTTCAGTATATGTCAGGGCTGTCATAGTGGGTGTTGTGGTGAGCTATGTGGTCCACATGGTGTGGTGCAGGTGTTGATCTTATCCTCTTGACCAGCTAGTACAGTCTTTGCTGGAAAGTGCATATTTCCACATTTGGTGATCTAGGGGTAACTCTCACTGGTCTGAGGGTTTGGAGTTTAGAGGAGAGGGTTGTCTGTGTACATGAGGCTGTTGAAACAGTGCCTCAGAATGGACAAGTGCACCTGGTTAATCGGTGAAAGCACAGAAAACCACACTTCAATCATGCCAGGAGGGGTGGTCATAAATAGTATGTACTGGAGCTAATTCTGTGATGAATGGGTACTGCTGATGGCTCCCAGGTGTGATACACTTATTGATACAATAAGCAGTTGAAGTGCAAAGCTATAATGCTACCTGAAGTGCAAGACAGAAGGAATTAGCAAGATGTATGGGAGAAACTGAAGGCAGACTTCCTGCCACCTGCAATACTTTACCTCAGCTGTGCAGTTAATAGCACCTTTGGTCAGTTAGAAGTCCAATAAGCTCTGTAGCATGTGCAGTAACTGTGTAACACTATAGTCCAAACAAATGGATGGGCTGGAGTTCTTATCTCAATACTGGCCAGTTTGTGTGTGTGCCTGAGAATGATGTACTGTGTCAGTTATACCATTTTGACTTGTGTACCACCCTTTACACATCTCTCTTACTCCAATTTAGTAGTCCTGTTGATGTCATTTACGTTAGAAGTACCTTTGGAGTAGGTGAAATTGTATAAACTCCGTGGCACATCTGATAATCACATAACATTATAATAGACATAACTAGATAGGCAGCAATTCTAATTCTAATACTGGCAACTGTGTGTGAGAATCATGTACTGTGTGGGTTATACCATTTTTGACTTGTGTGCCACCCTTTACAATTCCCCTCACTCCAATTTAGTAGTCCTGTTGATGTCATTGACCTTAGCAGTATCTTTGGATGAGGTGAAATTGTCTAAGTTCTGCGGCACGTCTGATAACTGCATAACACTATAGTAGAATTATCTAGATAGGCAGGAGTTATGATCCCAATACTAGCAACTGCGTGTGTGTGTGTGTCAGATACTGTGCAGTTTATACCATTTTTATTTGTGTACCACCCATTACACTCCCCCACCTTACTTTGTGTGTGTGTGTGTGTGTGTGTGTGTGTGTGTGTGTGTGTGTGTGTGTGTGTGTGTGTGTGTGTGTGTGTGTGTGTGTGGGTGTGTGTGGGTTTGTGTGTGTGTGTGTGTGTGTGTGTGTGTTTGTGTGTGTGTGTGTGTTGTGTGTGTCAGATACTGTGTGGTTTATACCATTTTGATTTGTGTACCACTCATTATACTTCCCCCACCTTACTTTATTAGTGCTGTTGTTGTCATTCACCTTAGAAGTACCTTTGGACGAGGTGAAATTGTATAAGCTGCATGGCATGTCTGCTAACTGCATAATACCATAATACAACTAAATAGATAGGTAATAGTTCTAATCTCAATACCCACAACTGTCTGTTGTGTTTGTATGAGAATCATGTACTGTGAAGGTTATATCATTTTGAGTTGTGCACCAGAAATTCTCATACTAATTTAGTAGTCCTGTTGATGTCATTCACCTTACAAGTACCTTTGAATGAGGTGAAACTGTGTAAGCTCTGTGGCGCTTCTGATAACTGCGTAACACTATAGTAGACAAAAATAGATAGGTAGGAGTTCTAATCTCAACACTGGTGTGTGTGTGGATCATATTTTGTGTGGCTGATACCATTTTGATGTGTGTACCATACATGGCAGATGGCCACCTCTTGATGCCATTACTTTATATAGTGTGGTAATGGCATCTGCCTCACATGCAGCATGTGAAACCATTGTACAGGCCATACCAGTCCTCTGTACAGATGTGTCTGGAACATCCAGATGTTTGGAAACTAGTAGTGCTCTGTCTGCCTTAACAATGCCCATGTATGTGATATAGTTGCCAAATAGGCCACAGTGCATCTACTAACACACATGGCAGCATCTTGTATCATACCTGACTGAAACAGTGTACTGATACAATGTCTGCTAGCCTCACACTTGTCCAGGCTTGTAGGTGCAATACATGAGTACGGATGCTTGGTTTTATAAGTGAATTGTTCATGTCATGGGTCACACTAAAGGTTGAGAAAGGTGTGGACTGACATAATGTGGTCTCAATCAGTATCTATCAGAAACAAATGGCATCTTAATAGGTGTGTGCATGCATTTTATATCTACTGTATAGCAGTAATGTTTCATACAGATCAATACCTTAGTCAGTTTGTCTAACACATTTTCCTGGTCTCTGTCCAGACATCTTGCACTGACAGGTTTTGAGGTTTGCTACAGGAATGTTACATTCTCTTCAGATAGGCCCCTGTGTTGACTACTGTGATGCAATACAATTAACCCTACCACAAGTGAACATTCACATAAAGAAATATGGCTATTAGTCATAGTCGTGTGCATGGTAACTTGCATGCCCTCCACATGCCTGGGGTATTGCTAAAGCAGAACTGAATAATTCCATACACACCAGCTTCAGGCTGCTGTCCAATATGCAGCCCAGAGTGACCAACTTAGCTGTGGGAGAGAGGTATTGTCAGCAGACTCACATGTGCCCTTGGTAAAGGATGGATGCAGCATGTCTGCACATTTACAATACAACACCCAGTACTAGACAATTTTCTGTCCTTCACCATAGATTTGCACTTCTGTGCATTAGAAATCCCTATCCACAACTGCAATCTGACCTGGCACGTGCATGTAGATACTGCACAGATACAAGTATGTCTCATACAGTAGTCTACTAATCCCCACTGGGACCTTACCTGCACACTCCCTGTCCATTGTGTGAGTGCCACCCACCTCCAGCAAGTGGGGCTTTGTACCCTGGTGTTGTACTGTGATGGGTGGCCCAAGCTTGGCAAGGAGCTCTTCATTTGATGTCAGTGGGGGCTGCATGACTGGGCTCCCACCTGTGGTTGTGGGGTCCCTTTGCCAGGCATAGAGTATGAGGTTGTTGGCACGATGCCGCACCTGCATATATGTACGTGCATGCAGGCCCACCTAATTTACCCTGTCGACAGGGTCATCCCACAGGGTGGTCCTCTCTCGCAGATGTTGCTGGCTTCAGTTCAACAGTACAGTGCAGTTCTGTATTATAGTTTCCATTATCAGGTTGCATTTTGCTGGTGAAAAGGTTTCCAACTGATGATGTAACATTGCACCTGGTAGACACTAATAGGGAAACACATCACAGGACCCCATACATATGGCAACAGTATATCCAGCACCTGCACATGCACCTTGAATACCAGTAGCCAGTACTCACAACCATGCCAGTAGCTTCCACTCACAACCACACCATACCCCTGTAATCTATCAGCACAGTATAAGCTTGCATTGCACTCCTGGTCCTGATGAGTCATACTGCCTGCAGTGAGGGCAAGTTGTTTGCATAATCTGTCATTCCTCAGGTCTGTGTAAATGGATGACATTAGCCATCTTCCATGTGGAAGGTGTGTGGATGGTGCTGCAGCTTGGTGTGACTATAGTGTGTAATGCAGCTGGGAGCACATGCCTGAATTCATGTAGGATGCAGACAGGGATGATATGACATCCCATGGATACTTACATTTGTTGCCTTTCAGTAGGCAATATGTACCTGCTCACTGGTGATGAAGGGAGGGGTGTGGGTGGAGTACATATCCACCTATAGTGATGCTGAGCCAGGTGGAATGTTTGCCCTAATCCTATCTGCACCAGGTTGCCTTTAGCTATCTTGTGTGTGTATGTGATCTGATTGGCCACCATTACAGATTGGGTTAGTATGTTACCTCCGAGATTGCCGACATATGGGAAGATGGCCTTGTAATTGTCCCTGGTGAATGTATCCACTTTGTACTCATAGCTGGCCTTACAGTAATCCACCTGTAACCTTATATGCTTGTAAAGACAATGGCTGACTTGATGCCAGGTTGGTTTCTGCCCCTACTTTGCCCTGTGCAGCCACTAGTGGGTTGTGTAATGCTGCTGTCCAGTAAAGGGAATTACTTTATGTTGGTGGAGGCAGGTATGACAAGTAAGGTATTGTTGAGTCCATACAGCCATGTATGTATTCAATCAGATGTTTGTAGGGGGAATGGCTACAAAGTCATAACACAGTTGGACACCTCTCCAATTTAGTAATGATAATCAAGCTTATTGTACTAACCATGACTGTGTCAGGGCAATGCAACAACCAACAGCTGTAGAAATGTCACTCTTTTGGGTGCACAGTAACTAAGATTACACATGTATACAACATGTACAGCTTTTTTAAATGACATTTTGCATTCCATGTGTCTGTTTTCATGAGGTGGACACATACACCTACTAATACTGACATGTGAATAGCTAATATCTCACATACATGTCTGTTCTATGTCACTATTGCACACTAAATTTACACTTTTGCTGTGCAGTCATCCCTCTCAACCTGTTACAGCAGTACATCTGTAGGATGCCATGCATACATGGGTGCAATGGGATGAAATTAGAGACAGTCTCTCAATATTGTTGTAACATATTTGAGTCATTCAATAGCACATTAGCCTTTTCACTGGAGGAAATCAAACAGTCATATAGCAGGAAGAGAGGGCAAAGGCTAGGAGGGTGATATTGAGGATAATAATTCTTAATATTGGCAGTATGAGTGGTATAGGGACCAGGCTAGCTGATATGATGGCCAGAGAATGGTTGATATATTGTGTGTGCAAGAGACCACATGGAAGGGGATTATGGCTGGGTGTATGGTAGACAAGTTACAGCTGTGCTATCAAGGTGTGTACTGGAGGTGGAAGGGGTAGGGCTTCTGCTGAAGGAACAGTATGCCAAGAGCATTTTTGGAAAATGACATAAGCGTCTGATAGAGTGGTTTTTCTGAAGTTGTAAGCTGATGGTGTAATAATGACTGCTGTTAGTACATATGTTATGCAAGTTGGTTGTGCAGTAGATGAGAAAGATAAATGTGATGTCAGTTGGATGACATGGTGATGACTGTACCCAAGGGTGACAGACTGGTCATTGCAGCAGATGTCAATGGGCATGCTGGTGAAGGGAATAGAGGGGATGGATAATTGATGGGTATGTATGGTGTTAAAAGGAGTGGGGACAGTGAGATGGTAGTGGATTTTGCAAAAAAGGAAGGACATGGCTGTGGTGATTACACACTAACACATGAGGGAGGGACATAGATTGAGATACAACAGTGGAGTAAGATGCACACAGGTGGAATATATCCAATGTAGAAGGGCCAGTTTGAAGGAGATTGCAGACTGTAAAGTGGTTTCAAGGGAAAGTGTATTTAAGCAGCAGAGAATGTTGGTATGTGAGATGGTATTGGTGATCAAGATAAGGAGGAGTGTGGGGGCAGCACCAAGGATTCAATGGTGTGAACTGGAAAAGTGTGCTTGTTAGGTGGAGTTCGGGGAAGAGTTGAGACAGGCACTGGGTGGCAGTCACAATCTAACAAATAGCTGTTAAGTACAGTAGAGCTGGTAATGGAGACAACTAGATGGGTGTTTGGGGTGACATGTGGATAGAGGGAATAGTACAAGGATTCCTGTTGGTGGACTGAGGAAGTACTAGACAGTATACAGAGACACAGGTTGTGGAAGAAGGAGTGGTATTCTCAGAGAGATGTGGAAAGTAGGCAGGAGTATGAGGAGATGGTGTGCATTGCAAAGAGAGAAGTGGCAAAGGCTGAGGATGGGCATATGAAGAGTTCAATGACAGGTTGGACACTAAGGTGGGATGAAAGGAATTGTACCGATTGGCTGGACAGATGCACTGAGCTAAGAAAGATGTGCAGCAGATAAGGGTGATAAAGGATGATGAGATATATGTACTCACAAGTGAGGAGAGTGTGTTGAGCACATGGACAGTGTACTTTGAGATGCTGATGAATGAAGAGAATGAGACAGAGAAGGTTGGATGATGTGGGTATGGTGACTCAGGAAGTGTACTGGCTTAACATGGAGAATGTAAGGATAGCTATGAAAAGGATGAATACTGGCAAGCCTGTTGGTCCACATTACTCACCTGTGGAAGCATGGAATTGTTTAGGAGAAATGGCAGTGGTGTGTTAGCCGGACTGTTTACTGATATCTTGGTAAGTGTGAGGTTGCATAAGTAGTGGAGAGAAAGTGCTTGGCTACGGTGTTAAGAATGAGGTTGATGTGCAGAGCTGTGATAACTACAGAGGGATAAGATTGACCAGTCACAGCATGAAGCTATCAGTAAGAGTAGTGGAAGCTAGGTTATGCAGGGAGGTGAGGAGTACTGGTCAGCAGTATGGTGTCATGCATGGAAAGGGCACTACCAATATGATGTTTGCTCTGAGACTGTTACTGGTGGAATGCAGAAAAGATCATGAGTTGCTCTGTGTCTCTCTGGACTTACAGAAAGCATATGCCAGGATGCCTAGACAGGAGTTGTGGTATTGTATGATGAAGTCATGAGTGGAAGCGATATATGTAAGAGTGGTACAGGATATTTACAAGGGTAGTATGACAGCATTGAGGTCTGCATTGGGATTGATGGATGTGTTTAAGATGGAGGTAGAATAGCATCAGGGATCAGCTATAAGCCCTTTCTGATTTGCAGTGGTGATGGACAGGGTGACATGCAAGATCATACAGGAGTCCCCATTGACTATGGTTCATAGGTTCATAGGTTCATAGGTTGGTACAAGGCTATCGGCCCTAGGGCCTATACAAGCCAAGCCATAACAATTCCCTGGCTATGCTGTTTGTAGATGACATTGTGATCTGAATTGACAGTAGGGAACAGTTTTGGAGACCCTAGAGAGGTGGACATATGCTCTAATAAGGAGAGGAATGAAGATCAGCAGCACTAGGACAAAATATGTGTGTAAATGAAAGGGAGGATAGTGGAATGATGAGGATGCATGGAGTGCAGCTGTCAAAGGTGGATGTGTTCAAATGATCATGATCAACACTTCAGAGTAATGAGGACTATGGAGGACAGGTGAAGAAGAGAGTATAGGTAGGATGGAGAGGGTGGAGAAGAGTGTCAGGAGTAATATGTGACAAACAAGTACCAGAAAACATGATATGTAAGGTCTACAAGAGGGTAGTGAGACCACCTACGTTATATGGGTTGGAGACAGTGGCACTGACAAAAAGGCAGAGGTCAGAGCTGCACATGGCAGAGTTACAGATGCTATGATTTTCACTGGGTGTGACATGGGTGCACAGGTTTAGCAATGTGTATATGACAGGCTCAGGCCTTGTTGAATGGATACGAGACACTGTTGGAGAGGCACCATTAAATCAGTTTTGACATGTGCTGGGGAGGGGTGCTGAGTATATTGTGAAAAGGATGGTAAGGATGTAACTGCCAGGTAAGAGGAAGGCCTCAGATAAGGTTTCTGGATGTGGTGAGACAGGACATGCTGGTGATTGGTGTGAGAGCGCAAAATTCAGAGGACAGACAGAAATGGCAACAGATGTTCCACTATGGCAATCCCGAATGGGAAAAGCCAAAGGACAATGAAGGGGGATATTGTAATGTCAGTCATCATAGATTTGGAAAGGATTTGACTGGCATAACACAACCCCAATTGTAAATGACAACAAATATGAGGCACACATATGGTCAGTGTGCAGAACACTGGACAGTTGAATGGTATGAGCTCAGTAAATAACATGCAGTTCAGCACACACATCTGCAGCAGCACTTTACTCTGCACATGCTCTGTATAGTTGTCTTTTATTTACAAGACAAAATGTATATCATAATTATATGCACAGGAAACATGTGGATATGTACAATATCCTAGTAGCTGGCTTAGTCACTACAGACACAGCCACATGCTATGGCCATCAGTGCTGTTCATCAGTACATCAGTACAGCAAGTCTTGTTGAGACATATGCTTTCAAAACCCTATTTTTCATTATTAAAGACCACCTATTGCATTCAATTACATGATTACTTGTTTCACATACCTTTTTTTCTGGATATATACCTTTTTATTTTTTTCTCACACTACAGCTTTTCACTGATGGACTGTCTATGACAGAGGTGGTTGGAATAGATGGTAGCTTGTCTTTTGTAGGAAATGCTCATGACCATGTGATGCCCTGAACACCAATTGGTGTTCCCCAGTTGCTGACTGCATGCAGAGCAACTGTGTAGTTATTCCAATAGCCAATGTCATGGCAACACACTCCTATAATTGAGTACTCCATGTGCACGTTGGCCCTTTCCCTTATCTGTGAGGAAGAGATCTTGGAGCTGTGGGAGCTAATACCTCTTAGAGCAAGACCTGTGGAGACAAGCAAACTAAATGGTGGAAAAGATTCAAGACGTAAGGGCAGAATGTGAGTATTTCTGTTATATGTTTTGAATACTGCTTGTTTAACAGGGTTTATCTGAACATGCTACTTCTGCAGGGGTTTCAGTCTGACAAAGTTCTGTGTCTGCATAGATCTCAACTGTAGGGATATTCACATAATGGCCAGAGGTTTGCCTGTTATGTTTGGTCTGTTCGCCAGACAAGTGTTATCCTTGGCAAATCAGTAGCATACTCTGGTGATTGCAATCAGTACATGCCAACACGCATTTGTGTTTCAGATTTTATATCCCTCAGAAAAGATGTGTTACAACAAACCCTGTAACATCAGTACTTTTCTTAGTGTATAACAGTAGTATTTCAAGTATGGCCATGTTTTTGGGCCTCTGTCCCAAATTATGTCAGGCTTGGTACAGATGCCATACCATAGGAGGTTAATAGGTAGGGTCTACCATTATTTTGTTTTGTCATTCCTGCTTAGGGGAAAGGGTGGACAACATGTGGAACTCTGTACATTCAAGAAGTTGGTGTATGGAGAATGCTCTTAAATGCCCTTGTAACATATTTTATTTTGGAAAGAGTAAATAGTGTTTAAAAACTAGGCTGTTAGAACATGTGAGACATATTACTGACGTGGACGAATGCAGTTCGATAGCTGTACATTTTAATAATTCTCACCATGGGGTAGTAGTCATGAAAGAACATTTGTTATGTACAGAATTGGTTTAAATTCTTAAATATCCCCTAGGGAGTTGAATGAGTACTGTAATTGGAGGCTGTGTATATATGTAGTTAAGTGTAGTGGGTTACAAGGTACTGCTTTGGAAAAAGTCTGTTTCTCAATTTGGTTAAACAGTCATAAAAGAACAATTGTTATGTACAAAATTAATGTATGTTTTTAAATGTGATACTTCATCCCCTAGGGGGTTGAATGAGGAGTGTAATTGGAGGCTGTGTATTTAAATGTACTTAAGTGTTAATTGCTTCTTCTAATTAAGGCAAGTATTTCTTGTAATGTGTTACTCCTTGAAGGCTTTGGCAAAGACATCAGAGTAAAATGAACTTGTGTGAATTACTGGCTGTTTATATTTTTGTTTATTATCTTTTCTCATTGTAGTTGTTTTGCTAAGAGGTCACTGTGTATGTCTGGCCATTGTGTATGACCTATCATGGTTTTGTAGCAGCGTACTGTTTACATATTTTTTGGATTGGGGGGGCAGATGTGAGTATCATGGGTCGTGTTGTATCCAACTGTGCATGCTGCCCCAGTTATGGATGGTCTATCAGCAGCATATGTTTGTATGGGCATTTAGAGACATGTATGCACACACACACACACACACACACACATATATATATATATATATATATATATATATATATATATATATATATAAATATATATATATATATATATATATACATATATATATATATATATATATATATATATATATACACTCATATATATATATATATATATATATATATATATATATATATATATATACACACTCATATATATATATATATATATATATATATATATATATATATATATATATATATATATATATATAGGTCCCCTTCACATGATCAACTTTTCACAAAGTTGAAATTCATATGGCCGAGACCATATGATCGACTTTTGAAAAGCTGACCAAGGGGAACCGCTATCTCCGTACAGTGCAGAATGGGAAAAATTCTTTCTTCCGCACTGTAGTGCAATCTCGGAGTTGGTATACTTAAGTTATGGGGGGGTGTGGGGGGTGGAACCCCCCCACAGGGGTACAGGGGGCATAACCCCCTTGCTAACACTTTTTAGGTAAGTGTTCATTGTGTTTTTTGTTTTTGCTTTACATGGTTGGCTTTACAAAAGTCAATCATATAGTCTCTGCCATATGAAATTCAACTTTGTGAATAGTCGACCATGTAAAGTACACCTATATATATATATATATATATATATATATATATATATATATATATATACACACACACACACACACACACACACACACACACACACACACACACACACGTCAGTATTTCTTGGTAATATATATGTATATTGCTTTACATAAATATATATATATATATATATATATATATATATATATATATATATCCACACATATCTATCTCTCTATATATGTAAATATATTTTTTCATGTATATATTTGTAGATAATAATCATTCCTCATTGCACAGTGTGTATTTCTTATTGTAAACTGACTGTACTGCTTGATATGTTGTAAAAAACATCCTATCATCTCCCAGCTAAGACAGCCTTGTGTTAAATTGTTGTGCCTATGGTGTATAGCATCTCGGGTTCAAGACTGAGCACGGCTGATTATTTTGTTGCTGGCCAGAAGAAGGGCTGCTAGATACAGAGTGATTAAGGCACTTTTAAGCAGTTGTAAGCGGACTTGCATGGGTTTGTGTGGCTCTAAATGTCACTAAAACACGGTTAAACTGATAGACGCTTAAACTGTGTAGGCTTACTGATATTTACCAATGTGCAAATATGCTAAGCAGAGCTAAATACTGGTTATCTTTCACATTTAAGCAATGTGTAAACCTGCTAAGCATAGCTCAGCTCTGGTAACCATTGCTCACATTCCAGTCTCATAAAATATCAGAGTAATGACATCATGTAATAGGTTTATTTAATTTCTTGTACATAACATGCTTTTATGTGCTCTCATTACAATATCAAAGGGTGCGACTATACTGTACAGGACACTTGGGTATACATGAGAAGTATCACATTTTTTTTGTTTTTATTATTTTTGTATACATAGGTAGTATCACATGTTATATGCACTCACACTTGCATGTTACACCAGCTACAGTACACTGGTGGACAAATATGATTCAACACATATTGTATTATGAAATTAGTACTTTTGACACTGCTTTTCCATGTATGATTAGATTGCCTATTGTAGTACTCTAACCATGCACCTCTGCATGCAGAGCTTGGACTCTGAGTACTACACTATCTTGTTGTTGGTGTTTCAGCTGTATGTTTTTATGTAGCCCCTATTGGATATTAAAATGATATTATTATATTAACTGTAGAGTACTATGTTTTTGGCCATGTCATTGAGGACTGCTGTCATGTATTAATGGCATACATTTCAGTTTCAGACTTCTATCCTTCAGGACATTCATCCCAATGCATAACATGTTTACTGTCCACTTTCTGTATGTCCTTTGTGCAGATGTGCAGATGTCAGGTATTGCTAAGGACATATTACTATGTTGGTGCCCACATAGTTTTGTGCTGTGGGCCTGGACACTGCTGCTAGCTCCAACAATTTGGATGTCCTTCATGTGGGCATTGGCCCTTTTACTTGCCTGTGTGAGGGACATTACAGAGGTGGTAGGCTACAGATTCACAGACAGTAGGTGGGAATACTCACAGAATGGGACATTTGGAGACAGCACAAAATGGGGACATATTTCCAGAATTGTGAGCAAATTCTATGTTGTCATCAGCGCTGTTATACACATGGTGGGTTGATAGGTTGACAGGGTTTGTGTGGACATGCCTTTAATGATTTACATCATGTCTGACAGTGATATGTCTCTGACATACCTCTCTACTGGCATGCTTTCCACAGATTGGCCACATGTTTGCCTGTTGTGTTTTGTCTGTTCCCCAGACAGTTGTTATCCTTGAAAAATCACTCAGGGACTCTGGGGAATGCAGTCAGTAAATATTAATATCCATTGGTATTACTGACTTCATATTCCTCATAAAAGATATGTTACAACAAACTCAGTAACATCAACAACTTTCTAAATTTCTGACAGCAATATGGTCAGTCTACATCTGTGTTTGTACCTCTGTCCCCATATGATGTCATACTTTGTCCAGATGTCATGTACTATGAGGCTCAGATGAATTTAGCATCATTATGTCTTGCCTTCATTCCTCCTACCATCCCAGTGATGTAGTAGACCCACAGACATGTTACAGGGAAGAGACCATAGATATCAGTCCTGAGCCTGTACATCCTGAGGTAAACTGTACATTTGAGAGGTTTGTGTTGTCTGACCATTGTTGACAGGCTGTCAGGATTGTGTACACATGTCATGTGTGCATGTTATTTGGGCTGTGTATGGAGTGGGGTAGATGTAAGTGTTATAGCTCCTTTTTTATCTGACTGTGCATGCTATTCCAGTCTCTGCTGGTCTATTGGCTGTATGCCATTGTAGGGGCAGACTGTGATGTGTCCTGTACCATGGCCAGGATTCAGACTACACTGAGAATTGGTCTACTATATGTAGGGGTAGTGTGTGACTGGAAAACTATTATGTAATTCTTCACACAATCCGTATACTCTACTGTTCACATGACCTACCAGTATGTGACTGTGACTGTACTGGGAATGGTTGTGGGTATGCACTTTCACACTGGTGTCTGATTTTTTGTGCTGTAACATCCCTGTAGTTCCTGACATCCCAAAGGGGGATGACAACACATTCTTTGACATTGAGCTTAAGGCCATGGCTGTGACACCAGTCACTGGTCTCAGTGAGGTTTTTCTGTAGGATGTCAACATCAATTGGGTAGTTAATATCTCCCAACTTGCAATCATCTGCAAACACTGTCAGCCTGAGTCCCTTCATGTTGGGATGGACTTTAGAGAAGTTGATATGAAACAGAAGATGACCCAGGACCGAACCCTGTGGAACTCCACTCATGACTGGATCTGCAGTCTGACTTGGAGTCAGCTACTTTTACTCTGTGGGTTCTATCTGTGAGACAGTTTACAACCCACCTACTGTTATAGGGGTTGATGCATAGTTTAGTTAGTTTATCCATGATTCTTGAGTGGGGAATGTTATCAAATGGCTTGGCCAGATTAAGGTAGGCTGTATGAGCCACCTTGCCTTCATCCACAGCTCTAGTGACTGACTCAAAGAAGTTGACCAGGTTGATTGAACAGGCATGATCTACCGTTCACAAAAGCAAACTGTGTGGGATCCTGAGTTTGGAGATTCTTATAGCCCTGTTTCTTAGCTCCATGACAATGCATTCCATAACCTTGCATGACAGCCTTGTCAGGCTAATGGGGTGATACTTTCCAGGGTCTGCAGCCTCTCCTCCATTCTGGAGAGGGATAACTGTAGTAGTGCACCAGTCAGTAGGGACAAAGCCTGAGGTGAGGCTGTGATTGGACAGGGAACACCAATGAGGTGCCATTTCACTCTATAGTTCATGCAGAAGACAGCCATGGATATTGCCAGATCCCATAGAAGCTGTAGTCTTGGCCTTGAACAGTGGTGTTTTAATCCAAGCAACAGTACTACTGAGTCCCTGGCAGTGTATTGGTATTGTGATTAGTCCTTTGCGGGTGGGGAGAGGGATAAAGTTGCCACGGAATCTGTGTGCCAGTATATTGGCAATATCTGTTGACTCAGTATAGGAAGTCCCAGTGTGCAGTATCTCAGAGAACATGTTGATATTGCCATGGAAATTCTTTACATAACTATAGGAGGCCTTGTGGTTGTCTTTACTGTGTTCTGCAATTCTGTTTTCAAATCTAGCTTTAGAGTATTTGATGAGGAATCTCATCTTTCTGTTGAGACTGATAAGGGTGTTTTTCCAGTCTTGGGATCTCACCTTATTCCATAACAGTTTCCTCCTTCTGTTGTAGAGTTTCTTTGGGCAGGGGACCACCAGATTGGCTTCCTTTTTCTGGAGGGGAGTGTCTTGTTTCTATTGGGTATGGTGGAATCCATGCATTTGTGTACATGTTCGTACTGAACTGATGTGTGATTTGGAGGTCATGCAACTAGTCTCCATTTGCATGGATGCCGTGAAGTTGGATAACTCTGTTGTTTGGAGGCCAAGGTTAGCTTTGGAAAGGTTTTTCATGGTGGTTACCTGTGCAGGGGGTGTTAGGGATGTGGATTCCTAAGGTGATGACATTGTGGTCAGATCTAACCATGGCAAAGTTGACTATTAGTGTGCAGCAACAGTTGCCCATGTTAGTACTGACTAGGTAAATGGTGTTGCTACCTGAAGTGGGTGCAGAAATGAGCTGGTCTAGGCCATTGGAATTAATGCATTCCAGGAAACATTGGGCAAGTGGCTTAATACATTAATACATGAGTAGCTTTCACAGTTAATGGAGGTGTAGTTGAGGTCAACCAGTATGAGAGTATTAGGCTGGACAGTATTATTCTCCAGGGTGCATAGGAATGTGGGGTTTCACTTTTGGGACATGGTTGGGGACCTATGGCAGGCTACGACTTGAGTTGTTATCTTACCCTATGTTAGCTACACCTGCAGTATCTGTGAGGCATTATGTTGTGCTACCAGTCTGGACATGTGCACATCCTTTGTGAATAAGGAGTGTTTGAGTGAGTGCCTTTTGAGATTTAGGCTTCTAGTGTTGAGCAGCATGACCCTCAGATTGCATGTGTTTGTAGATGATATATATTTAGGTATAGGTTCATAGGTTCATAGGGTGGTTCTAGGCTACCGGCCCGAGGGCCTATACAAGCCTAGCCATAACAATTCCATGGATATTTCTTCCCACAGTATTTACTTCCTTGGACCCCTTTCTAGCAGGGCAACTGACATGATCCCCAGGGTGAATTTCCTATCTTCCATCCAATCATCAAGGTTTCTTTTGAAGAGGCCCAAGGAGGCACTCTGCTTGAGATATATGGACAGTCTATTCCAGAGTATGGGGAGACTCTGGGTCAGGATCCTATCCCTTCAGCATGTTTTGTTCATTGTGATGACAAGGTTTAGATCCCTGGAGCGTGTGGTTCTGAGGGATTGGGATTTCTTTAAGTGGAGGATGTCCAACAGCTCAGGGTTTGACATGGCCTTGTATGGTAAGCAAAGATCACCTCTGAGTAGACAATATGCCACAGAGTATAGCTGGGTTTTTTTAGACGGTTAGTATAAGGCATCTGCTTTAGGCCTGTGATTCTTTTAGTGAGATATTTCTGCTGCCTTTCCAGCTGTTGCAGATGTCTTCTGAGGTACATACCAAATGGGGCATTGTACTCTATAATGGGTCTAATGAGGGATGAGCACAGTGGGACAATGACCTCCTTTTTTCTGGATGAAAAGCCCTTAGTGATGTGGTGTGCCACATAGCAAGATTTCCTGACTGTTGTGGTGATGTGGTTATCGAAGGTGAGACCACTGTCCACCTGTGTCCCTAAGTCTCTCATCACACTTTTGGTGTTTAGTGTACTGCCACTTATGTGGTAATTCATGAGTACATTTTTTTTCCCAAAGGGGATAACTATACATTTCTTGGCATTAATCTTGAGCCCATGGCTCTGGCACCAAGCATCTGTTTCTGTAAGGTCCTTTTGTAGAATATCCACATCATTTGGGGATTCAGTAATGGCTCCCAGTTTACAGCCATCTGTGAACTTTGTTAGCCAGAGTCCCTTAGTGTTGGCCTGTACTTTAAAGAAGAAGATGCCAAACAAGAGCGGTCCCAGGACTGAACCCTGAGGTACACCACTTGTCACTTGTCTGGAGGTGGATTTGGAGTTGGCTACTTTTGCTGTCTGGGTTCTGTCAGTAAGCCAGTTGTCAACCCATTGAGTGATGCAGGAATTTATGCACAGCTTAGTAAGTTTATCTATGATTCCAGAGTGGAGGATGATGTCGAAGGCCTTAGCAAGGTCCAGATAGGCTGTGTGGATTGCCTTACCCTCTTCCACAGCTCTGGAGACTGATTCAAAGAAGTCAATCAGGTTCAGGAGGCAAGATCGGCCCTTCATGAACCCAAACTGGGTGGGGTCCAGTGCTTGAAGGTTGTCAATGTCTTTGTTTATAAGTTTCATGATAATGCGTTCCATACATATATATATATATATATATATATATATATATATATATATATATATATATATGTGTGTGTGTGTGTGTGTGTATGTATGTATTTATATACTTTACTGTATATATGTATGTATGTATATTTGTGTATATTTTACATGTATATCTCTATAGATATATTTTGTATCTAGATTTATCCACATATATGCATCATCATACATAAATACATGTATATATAGAAAACCTGACTGATTCTACAGAATCTTTTCCCTACTGTTGAATGACTCTACTGACTGATATGTTTGGAAAAGCATCAGTATTATGTAGAGCTCACATGGTGTGGTAGTACATTGCTCTAACTATAGTGTACAGGACTCTGGGTTCAAGACTTGGTAGGTCTGATAATTTTGTTGTAAGGCAGAACAGTTGCTGCTGGAGACAGAGGGATAAGGACAATATTTCAAAGAGATCCCTATTTTGGTCCCAATGACCCCTATTTTGACATCCTTTGGACAGATTTGTTGCAGTAAGCTGTTTGGGGTATGGATCTCATGTACAGCTCCAATACATATATATGTAAATATATGTATACTTCTATATATATATATATATGTTTATATTTATATATATGTATATGTGTGTGTGGGTATATATATGTATATATATATATATATATATATATATATATATATATATATATATATATATATATATATGTATTGATTCACATTTCTATCTATACATGTATTTCTAAATGTATATATTTTATATGTATATCTCTACATATATTATGTATTTATTTGTCCATATGTATATGCATTTCCATACAAATATACATTTGTATATGCATATACAAAACTTGACTAATTCTACAGGACCTTTTCCCTACTGTTGAATGACTCTACTGAATGATATGCTTGAAATAACATCACACATACCTACAGCTCAGATGGCTCTGTGGTAGATTGCTGTGGCTATGGTGTGCAGGGTACTGGGTTCAAGTCTTGCAAGGGGTGGTGATTTTGTTGCTGGGCAGATCAAGGGCTGTTGGATACAGAGTGATTAAGGCACTTTTAATCAGCTGTAGGTGGATTTGCATGGGGATGCATGATGGTAAGCAATGCTAACTTATGGTTAACTATGCTTACACACAGTTAGTCCTAAAAGTGCTTAATCTGAGTTAGCTTTGTTTAGCACCACACAAACACATTTACTCCCACTTACTACTGCTTACACCCACTTACCCCACACTAATTTCTTTAAAAGAAAGGAAAAAAGGGTGATATGAAAGTGGTGAAAAAGGGGGCATGGAGAGGGAAAAACAATATGAAAGATAGCTAGGGCTGTGCTAGGCAGGTCTTGGGAAGGTCCATTGCTGTCCATTTCTTCTACAGCAACAGCTATGCATATATGCAGAATTTGGAGGTAAGTTTGGACACTCAAACCCTTGAGAGAGGGGTGAGAGCAACAATAATGTATTGTAAAGCCAATTAGACCAGATTACGTGTGTGCAGTGGAAATGTGTGCAAAATGGAAAGTTATGTATATGGCAATTTTTTTGTGGGAACAGATTTCTCTTTTTTTAAGGTGAGAGTGGGATGTTGAGGAAGGATAGTAGGTATATTTTGGGAGGTAGGTTGGATAGGTAGACAGACAAGACAGCAGACAGGGGCAGTACAGGACACATGTGGGGGTAAACACCTTGGACAGGGAGGGGTGGTTGGTAATTGGTTGCCCACAAGCCCCCAAACTGATACAGTGGGACTGAGGTTCCCACCTAAGGGCAATCACCACTGCACCTTCACAGCCCCAAAGGTGGCTGTCCTGGGTGCTGAGCATGAGGGGCAGTCTGAACCTCTAGATGCACCACACAGCCCTCAAGCTGGCATTGCAGATCTCCAAATTCCTTGCAGAGCTTGCTACTCACCAGAATCCCCGGACCTGACTTCAAGTGACAGTATCCTGTCAGTGCCCATGCCCAGGGGGGGGGACATGAGCCCTATCCCCTGAGGCTGTTCCACCCAAAATTGGTATAGGACCATCAGACAAGGAGGTCCCAGGGTATGTCCCAGATGTGCTGGGGCCCAGTGCCATGGCCAGATGAGGCAGGAGAGGTGGATTCTCTGGGACCGGCCTTCCCAGACATGCCATGGTGTTGCAGTTATAGAACATATGTTGGTTAGTCATGCAAAACACATTCCAGGATTAGTTTTAACAGCATGCATGAGTAATCCCATTAACCCAAAACAACAGTTTTGGAACAGTTGCATAGCAAACAGAACACATGCATATATGGAACCACAGTGGGCATTATAACAGCATGCAGGTTACATTGATAGCAACAGGTCACCAATGATAGTATTTGAACAGGAGACATTGATAGAAAAACATTTCAATATTTGTAGAACAATGACACATGTCTCAACAATAAGTTTGGTGAAAAACGTACCCATTGAATTATGTGTTTAGATTATTGGTGCAGATAAGGTGGGGAGAGAGAGAGGGTTGTCAATTAACAACTGTATCTGCTTGAATTGCTCAAAACTTTAATGATCATTGCTCTAAGCATTACTCTACAGGTATTACCTTACTTTACATCAACCTATGGCCTTGGGTTGGGCAGTGGTATGTTTGTACACAGTGTATGATAACAGGCTTCTTACAGATCATTTATACATTTTCTTACCTGGCAGACCTGTGGAGGAAATATCTGTTAGCACTATCTAACTGTTTCTACACATATTCACATAGTCAAGGTTACATATGTGCAGTCATAAATGTGTGTGTGTGTGTGTGTGTGTGTGTGTGTGTGTGTGTGTGTGTGTGTGTGTGTGTGTTTGTGTGTGTGTGCGCTAGTGTCATAATCCACCTTGATTTCTAACAGTCACCCTGGGTGTTGGCTGCTGTGACCACTAGCTGTCACAGCGTGATCCTTGAGAGACATTTCTTGGAGGGGACTACTTGCTTTACGTACTTCTCTTGCTGTAATTTGCAGCCTTGGGATTGGACCATGGGTTGTTGTACACAGTGTATAATTACAGGCATCTTACAGCTCATTCATACCTTTTCTTACTTGGCATACCTGTGGAGAGAATTTTTGTTAACAATATGTGACTGCAGTGATCACTAGCTGTGACAGTATGACCCTTGAGGGACATTTCTTGGGGGGACTACTTGGTGTACATACTTCTGTTGCTGTCATTTGCAGCTTTGGGGTTGAACAGTGGGTGTTTTACACAGACTTCTTACAGCTCATTTATGCTTTTTCATACCTGCAGACCTGTGAAGGGAAGGGAATTTCTGTTAACAATTCCTGACTGTTTCTACACATATTCACATATTCTTGGATGAGATTATGCATACAGCTTAATAGCACTCCTGGGATTCAAATCATGCTGGTTTGTGCAAAAACTAAAACACAAGACTGTGTTTTATCACAAGAGGAACTGCTGTTTCTTTCCTGACTGTTTTCAGTATAATAGTGTGTTGTTTGAGCAATCACCATTGTAATTCTGATATTCATGCATGGCAGATGTTTGCTATAATCTGTAGTCAGACCTTGACATATTACAGTATGGAAAACAATGGGTAACACAGCATTACTATTCAGGGGCCATATCCTGGTGCATGGAACATTTCTTATAGTGAATCTGTTAACATCAACATTACACATCTACATTCAAATTACCATATACCAAAGTACACACAACAGCCTGGTGTTTAGAGTTTTATTGACAGGTATTGCCACACGTTTACTGATATATATATCATGTACATCAGTATTACTCTGCTAATGTCTTGTTTATTCAGTACAAACAGTACACATTACTAACTACTGGCAGGTGACATGCTACTGCATTCTAATTATTTACTCTGACTACTGCTAGCTAGATTAGTACTCAACAGCCTCGCAACATAGCCTTAGCAGCCTGCTGGCATGGGCTTCCAAGTTTGCAGCTCTCTCTTCTGCAGCTGTACAGGAGATAGAGAAACATTTATGCATACCTTTCCATGTCATACTTAGGCTGGACTCTGATATACGAGAATTGATAGTGGCACTTGCACACTGTTGGGACATTCTGTGCCTGAGCATCTTGGACCCACTGTTCCAAGAGGTGCCTCTTCCTTTGCTTTAAGTCAGCATAGTGATACTGGACCTGCTCACCAGTATGAGGGATGCCAATTGCACTGGTGAGGTCATGGTTGAGACTGTCCCTGGACTCTGCCCTGTATTGGGAGCCATGGTACTGGTCCTGCAGCAGTCACCCTTCATGGCTTTTTTCAAGGAGTCCAAACATGACCTGGACTCCTGAATCCCCAACTCTGCACCCAAAAGTGCATACCTTCTCCAACACCAGCCATAATGCCTGCAATGATCAACTACAACTGGTTATGGTTGTATTCCCACCTGTGGTGTTTAAGTAGGGCTGGATTCCTGCCCTTTGTCATGATTGGTCTAATTTGAATATGTTGAGCTGAGCTAAGCAATGGGTAAACCCACTTAACTGAGATAAGCATTGCTTACAGAGGTAGATACTAAGCACTTACCAGTGTGCAAATCTGCTTAGCTACACTAATTATTGCTCAGCATATGTATTTGAGCAATGCTTACACTGGCTAAGCTTAGCTGAGCAGAATTTAGCTCTGCTCAGCTTTCATTTTAAGGACTATCAGGATTGTGGGGTTCATTCCTTCTTAATGACATATCTGTACTACACTGACAACTCACATTTGGACCTGCTACACTACCCTGGTTAACGAATATATATTACTACTATGTATTTCTAGCTAAATAAACTTTTGGTGCTGTTTTCACAAATAAAAATGTATGGCCAGAATTGGAGGTTGAACCTTGAATCACTGCATGCTACGCAAATGCTCTAATCACTATGCTATTTCACTTGGAACAGTTTGCTGTCTAGTTCTATTTAGCTCATTTCAATGTTTAAGCTATGCTATGCATAGCTGCGTGGCATGCACACCAATGCAGCATTGCTTAAACTTTATTGGGGATGAAAAAATAAATATAAAAGGGTAAAATTAGTCTTAGTAACTTAGAAAACTACAAGGATAATTCCTTTTGTGTTAGGGGACATTTTTTGAGGGATATTCCTTATGCAACTCTGATGTATGTCACTATTTGCCTGATAGGAGCAGATTGTATGAAAGAATGGCCACAAATGTATGGGACAACTCCGGACATTCTGCAAACATCATGCCAGTTGTGAGCTATGTTGTTGGGGACTGTATTTGTCTTGTTTTCCTCCTAACAGTGTCCGTTTGCTTTGGGATTGCTGTATGGCAATTCTACATTGCAGGGGGAGTGTGTACTCTGCGAGCATTGCTCGGACATGCCCCCTGTGCTTGTTCTTGTTTCGTGGCCATCTTGTGTAGACAGCAGTGAGCCCTCATGAATATGCAGGGTGCGCTGCTGTCCTAGATGGCCACAGAATGCTCTGTGCAAGAATAACACTATTCTTGCATGGAGCCTGATGAATCCTGGGGACTATCTAATAATTGATTTAACACTAAAATTTCAGTTTTTTTATTATTAAATTTCAACAGTGATACTTCATGAAACTTTTCAGTTTACTGATATATTTCTTCAAGCAATTAATATAATTTCCTATAGTTACTAAAATATCTACAAAAAGTATTTTAGATTGACAATCTCTGTTAATTGAGAATCCATCAATTTTTCATTGCTTCAAATACTATTAGCTAAGGGTTTGATAACTAATGCAAATAGTAAGGGACACATTTGCTTTGTGCCTTTGTTTATAGTGACTCTGGGATTCAATAACCTCTGTGTAGGCTTCACGCAAAGCCTACATGGAGTTTACGTGTGTGCATGATGATGCACAATGAGCACCATTGCTAATTATATATTCATGGTGTGCACTGCATTTAAACATAAACAAGCATGGTTTCATGGCTGGCTTATATGGCCACATTTGACAGTGTTGAGTGAATACCTCAGTGTGGATTTGTGTCAAATGCCTTGTGCGTGTCAAGTTCAAAAGGATGATAGTGTTGTCATCATACATGCCCTTATTGACCTCTTTGAGGACATCCAACAGGTGTAACAGACATGATGTTGCACTGATAACTCACACAGGTCTGTTGCCCATAGCCGGAATATCAATAGTATCCATTTACAAAAGGTCCATGTTGGTCTACCTCACAGATGAGGAGAGACAGGATGTGGCATATTGATGTATACCCTTCTAACGGAACATAGTCTGTGTGGAGGGTGTGTTGAAGTGTGTATTCAACTGTGTCAGGAATGTGTATGTGATGAATCATGTGATAGGCAATCTGTGATGCTGTCATAGACCATTGATTCTGTCTGATAGGCCTGGATGAAGGTAAGACAGTGAATACTGGCCTAGGGTTTGAACACAATCCCCCGTTCAGGTATCATTGAGAAACTCTCCCAGCTGGGGATTAAACCTTATGTCACTAGATGGGTAAGCATTTGGCTCACTGCCAGAACACATACTGTGAAAGTTGGTGAATCAACCTATACCAAGAGAGCTTTGGTGTATCCCTGGGATCTGTGCTTGATCTTTTACTGTTTGGAATCTATTTCTCGAAAGTTCAGGCTACAGTATACAGCCTTAGGCTTACAGTGTTTGCTGATTCTTGCATACTGGTTGCAATCATTGAGTCCACCTACAATTATGCCATAATACAGCAAGGGCTAACACAGAGAAATGATTGGTGACAAAACCACACGGTCTACAAATAAATGCAAAAATGTGTCTTTATTTTTGCTGTCTGCAAAGTGGAATTCCCTGCTAAATTATAGCATTGACAACAATCTGCTATGTTGAAACTCAGTGATGCAAGCACTGGAAACACATGTACATAGCAATCTGAACTTCAACCACCAAGTCTCCACACTGGAATTGAAAGCCTATGTTGTGCAAATCAAAAGTCACATCATTGTATTCAAATCTCAGGATTATATTACAACACTGTACATGAACTTCATCAGAACACTAATATACAGTATAATGCTGTCTTTTGCTGCACCCCACCAGAAACATGCAGCAGCTGGAGAGACCACAGGAGTTACTTACCAAGAAGACACAGTGCCATGATGTATGTGGATAGACTGACATCCATATCACTGCAATCCATATTGTACAGGATGAGGTGACTTCTGCCTGTGTTCCAGGTCAGTCTCTGATCCTGTCCTAGTGGGAATAGTGCACATTCACAACTCAGACACAGCTGATGAAAGCAGCAGTGGCTGGTGAGAATATGAAAATAACAGTGTTCCCACATGCTGGTGTAAAGCACTGTCTTTAATGTCAAGCAAATGCACGCACACGACCTAGTTAACTTAAGTGAGAATAGAACCCCTACACATCTAATTACACAGACTACCAAACTCTGTATTTAAGCCAAGCGCCGCAGCTCAGGTCTGACATGGATTGTCTCAGACAACACTTTATAGCTAATGACATCAGCAGTGTCTGGTGAGAAGAATATGGCAATAACAATTTCCCACATGCTGGTGTAAAAGGCTGTCTGTAATGCCAGGCAAGTGCTCACACACCTCAGTTGACTGTAGTAAGAAAAGAACCCCTGCTTATATAAGTGCACAGACTACATAACTCAGTACTTTATGTTAGCACCACAGCCCAATTCTGAGTTTTACAAGGCTATAGGACAACTTATAGTGGATGACATCAGCAGGGCATGTTGGAGAGAAGATGTTGGAGGCCTGTATGAAATGGATGTGTATCCATATGCAAGTATCAAAAATGTCAGTCTGTTTTGAGTAGTAACTATAGGATACACACTTCTACTCTTCTAGCTAGACACACACACACACACACACACACACACACACACACACACACACACACACACACACACACACACACACACACACACACTTGACTGTAGTGAGAACAGAACCCCTACTTAAGTACACAGATTACAAAACTCAGTACTTTATGTTAGCCTCACAGCACAAGTCTGACTTTTACAAGGCTACAGGACAAGTTATAATGGATGGCATTGGCAGGGCATGTTGGAGAGAAGATGTTGGGAGACCTGCATAGGTTCATATATTCATAGGTTCATAACAACATGCTAATAATGGGTGATTTCAACTACCCCACCATTAACTGGGAAAACTACTCATGTACCAACTCTTTTGCTCAATGTTTTCTGGAATTCATAAATTCCAACACCTTGGATCAACTTATCCACACCCCCACCAGAAGCAGCAATATCCTAGACCTGGTCATTACCAACATGGACGACTGGTGTTCCACACCAGAGGTCAATTCCTTGTTGGTCAGATCTGACCACAAGCTAATCACCCTAGACACCCACATCCCACCCCCACCCTCTATTTGGGAAACAACCATAAAAAATTTCTCCAAAGCCAACTTTATGCTTCTTAAGACAGAAGTGGCAAACTTCACAACACCCATGCAGATGGAAAATAGAGGTATGACTGCTGAATCCTACACAAATGCACTTTATAAGCACTTATGTGAGTGCATGGATCCTGCTATCCCTAATAGAACCAAGATGCTATCCCCCCAAAAAAGGAAGCCAATCTGGTGGTCTTCTACCATAAACAAACTCTACAACAGAAGAAAGGAACTGTTGCAAAAATAAGTAAAATCCCATGATTGAAGCAACTCCCTGGTCAGCCTCAATAAGAAGCCGAGATCCCTCATAAAAATCCTCCAAAGCTAGATATGAAAACAAAATCTCCACTGATTCTAAACACAACCACAAAGCATTCTATAGCTATGTCAAGAATCTCAATCGCAACACTTAAATCTGTTCTGAGTTACAGCACAATGGCACTAAATATACAGAACCAAATGATATTGCCAACATCCTGGCAGATAGGTTCAATGCTAACTTTAACCCCCCCACCCTCACCCCCTAAAGGGCCCATATCTATACCGGATGAATGCAAAGTTCCTGTAATCACGGCTGCACAGGTAAAATCCTCACTCTCCAAAGCCAAGAATACAGGATCCATGAGACCTGACAACATCCCAGGCTGCATTCTACATAAACTACAGAATGAACTGGCACCCCACCTAAGTACCATGTTCAGTCATAGCTTCACCTCCGGCTTTTTGCTCATTGAATGGTGCACTGTGATGGTTATCCCACTCCACAATGGAGGTGCCATGACAGACCCCGGGAACTATCACCCCATTAGCCTGATGAGCCTGGTCTGCAAGGCCATGGAATGTATCATCATGGAACTCATAAACAAAGACATTGGAAATTTCCAAACTCTGGACTCCACACAGTTCAGGTTTGTTAAAGGCAGATCATGTCTCCTAAACCTAATAGACTTCTTTGAAGCAGTCTCCAAAGCCATAGCTGAGGGTAAGGTGGTTCACACAGCCTATCTAAATCTCGCCAAGGCTTTCGACACCATCCCCCACTCTGGAATTACAGATAAACTCACTAAACTAGGTATAAATCCCTATATCACAAGATGGGTTGCCAGCTGGCTTACTGACAAAACCCACACTGTGAAAGTAGCAGACTACAAATCCGACTTCAGACCAGTGACAAGTGGAGTACAACAGAGTTCAGTCCTAGGTCCTCTCCTGTTTGGTATCTACTTCTCTGAAGTACAGGCTAACACAGAAGGTCTTTGGCTAACTAAGTTCACAGAAGACTGCAAACTAGGAGCCATAATAAAAACACCTAATGATGTGGACATCCACCAAAAGGGCATCACTGAGACAGATGCCTGGTGTCAAAGCCATGTCCTCTAGATCAATGCCAAAAAGTGCATTATCATCCCCTTTGGTAAACACTCTGTACCCATGAACTACCACATAGGTGGTAGTCTACTTAACACTGAAAGTGTGATAAGAGACCTTGGGACACAGGTGAACAGTAGTCTCTCCTTTGATAATCACATCACCACAGTGGTCAGGAAATCCTTCTACATGGCTCACCTCATCACAAAAGGTTTCTCATCCAGAAAAAAAGAGGTCATTGTTCCCCTCTACTCATCACTCATTAGACCCATTATAGAGTACAACGCCCCTTTTGGTATGTACCTCACAAGACATCTACAACACCTGGAAAGGCAGCAGAAATACCTCACAAAGAGGTCTCAAAAAACTCCAGCTTTACTCAGTCGCATATCGTCTACTCAGAGGTGATCTCTGCCTAACATACAAAGCTATGTCAAACCCAGAGCTGTTGGCCATGCTCCACTTAAAGAAATCCCAATCCCTCTGAGCTACACACTCTAGGGACCTAAATCCTGTCACCACAACAAACACAATATGCTGGAGGGATAGATTCCTGTCCCAGAGACTTCCCATACTCTGGAACAGACTACCGATCTATGTCAAACAGAGCTCCTCATTACACTCTTCAAGAAAAATCTTGATGATTGGATGGGAAATAGGAAATTCATCCTATGGATCACTTCTGTGGCTCTGCTTGACAGGGGCACAGGAAAATAATTTTCTTGGGTGGCGAAAGCCATGGTACCTTTTTGGCTAGGCTTATAGCCAATAGCCTAGTGCCTACCTATGAACCTATGAACCTATTAGAGGTTGCTAGGCTAATGATCTTATGGTGTTAACAAGCTTAACTGTGTAAAAACACAAATACTCTTATTGATCATAGTTAGATGGTTGTTGTTAAAACAATTTTGTGCTCAGCACTGACTGCCCCTGTCCATGAGGGACATATGTGCCACCCCAGGGGTGAATTTACAATCACCCATCCAGTTTTCAAGGTTGAGCTTGAATAGGGTCATCGAGGAGCACTGGGAGCCTATTACAAAGGATTGGCAATCACTGGGAGATTTATCTGTCTCCCCAGCAAGTTCTATTTATGTCATCAGCTAGGTTGAGATCCCTGGAGCAAGTAATTCCTGTCCCATTGAATTCACAGGTGTCCTGCATTTCCAGTAGGGCAGGGTCTGAGACTGCGCTGTAGACCAGGCATAGGTCACCTCTCAGCAACCTGCATAATGCTGAGTTCAGTCTTTCCATGTATGCCATGTTTTGGAGGCACTGGACTATCCTGGTCACAAATCTCTGTGTTTTCTCCAGTTGCTGCAGGTATTTGGTGAGGCATAGACAGACTGGAGCATTGTACTCAATTAGTGGTCTGACAATGGTCAAGTACAGTGGAGCTATGACCTCCCCAATCTTGGATGCAATGCCCTTATTTATAAGGTGTGCAATGTAGAATCTGTGTCTCACCACTATGGACACATAGTGATTGAAGTGTAGATTGCTATCAACATGTGTTCCCAAGTCTCACAACGCTATGTTTCAGCTTACAGGGGTGTCATGTATATCATAATTAGGAGGAGTACTTCATTGCCAAAGGGGACAATGAGGCATTTTTGCTTTAAGGTTCAGTCCATGGTTTTTGACATCAATCATTTGTCTGTGTCAGCCCTTTCTGTAATAAGTTAACATCATTGGGAGGCTATATATGAGTGCACCCAGTTGACAATCATCTGCAAACTTGGTAAGCCACAGGCCATCTATGTTTTCCTGGACTTCAGAGAAATAGTTTTCAAATGACTGAGGGCCCAGCACAGATCCTCATGGTATTACACTGGTAAGTGGTCTAGTGCTGGAGGTGCAGTCTCCAACTTTGACAGTGTGCATTCTGTCAAGTGAGCCAGTTGACTATACATTTACTAATGTATGGGTTAATCACCAGATGGGAGAGTTTCTCTATGATACCTGAATGGGGGATACTGTCAAAGGCCTTGGATAAATTAATATAGGTAGTAAGGCCTGTTATTCCTCATCCATATTTTTGGGGTCATTACCAAAGAAGTCCACTAAGTGTAATAAGCAATATCTACCCTTAACAAAACCAAAATGTGTCAGGTCAAGTGTGTTGAAGGTTACCTATGTCCCTATGGGTAAGGTCCATGATGATTCCTTCTATAGCCATGCAAATAAGGCTGTTTAGACTTGTGAGTAAATAGTTCTAGTTCTGCATGTTGCCAGACTGATGTGCATTGGATATCACACAACATATTAATTTATGTAGTGTAGCTGATAAATGTGTGAAAAAAGTACTGAGACACCAGGGTTGCAGTGCTTGGGGTAGGCAACACATGGCTGAATTGTAAATATGTGGCATATTATTATTAGATAAGGCATTCAGTGTGCTATGTTTCCACATGTAGCTTCACGTCATAAACAGGAAATGGACAATAAACAGCACTAATACATAATATTTAGCTTTCCATAGTTCTGCAAGCAGTGGGTTTGTGCAATGGTTGTCGAAGTTTTTGTGCATGTGAGATACACATTTTCATTTCTTTCCTTGTGTGCACATAGTTAAGCAGAGCCCAAACATGAGCCACATTGCTAAAAGTCTGCGAGTTAGTCCTGAGTGTAAGAAACACACCTGCGACTTTAATGACTCTGTGGCAGCAGGTGTAAATGCATTGACACATTTCGTTTTGAGCCCATATAGTACTGGGTATGAATCCAGGTGCATCTAAGACTTTTAAATAAACAGTGATAATGCAATTATGTTAATTGTTTATAGTACATGTGTTGCTGTGTGTTGGCATAGTGCAGCAGGGTTAAGTGGCTATGAGCAGAGGAAAAGGCAACATTGTACCACCACTAACCATTACTTGGCACTGGTGCACAATGCCAAACTTCTCGCAAACATAGAGTTCAAAAAGTGAAAAAATCCATTGCTTTTTCTGCTACTTATGTGCATTGTGTGTGATTCTATTTTTTTGACCAGATTATAGGTGTTAACATGGGGTAGGTAGGAAAGGGATGAAATAGGGAGAAAGCACAGGGAAGGACAAAGGGAAAGCAATACAGGAATGTGCAGGAGAGAGGTGAGGAAAGAACCACAACTATCTATTTCTTCAACAGTAAAAACTGATCATATGTGCAGAATATTAGCTAAATTTAGACTGTCACCTTCAGAGAGAGCTAGAGAGAGAGGTGACAACAACATAATCATGTTGCATAGCCAAGTGGACCAGATCAAGTGTGTCAAAAATAAACATGTGTGTGAAATGGAGAGCTATGTATGGGAAGTTTTTTTTTTTTTTTTTTTTTGTGGGACAGGTGCCCATTTTTTTTTTTTAATTCAGTAAGAGAGGACTGCTGGGTAAGGGATGTAGGTATGTCTGGATCAGGTAAGTTGGGTAGGTGAAGAAGCAAATGCAAACAAACAAGACAAACAAGACAATAGATAGGGAAAATGAGGGACACAAAAGTTTGAGGGGGGCACCATGATTGGGGTGAGGGAGGGGACAACACAGGCTCATGCCCATCAAGCTCACAGACAGTGAGAATGCAGTCCTCACCTACTAGACTGTCAGCACAATTCCCTTACTCCACTGGTGGCTGGAGTGCTTGATGTCTTCTTCTCCAGCAGACCATGAGGGAGAGCAGCATCTCCATCCAGCACAGGCATGCATGAATGATGAGGTGTATGAACCTACACACCAACTTTAGCATCTCCTGGTGGGTGATAAAATCACCACCTCTGCCACTGCTCTCGGAGGGTACCACTGCACCAGCTTCCAGCCAGTACTATCTGAGGGTTCAGGTAGTACAGGGGTAGCAGAGGCAGTGCTGCCAGGTTGGCATCCAGACATGTTGGGCATCAGTGCTGGAGCCAGTGGAATGGGAGCAGGCTGATCCACTGGGGCTGGCCTATCTTGCTGTGCTGTGTAGCATTTAGTGATGTTGTACGGATCTATATTACAACATCGAACTCACAGGAGTTCGAAGTTGTAATCTAGAATTGTGAAGTTCAAAACCCAGTAATTACAGAAACACAGAACAGCGATTTTGTTCCCAGGGATGAAAAGCTGTGTTCCATTACAAAAAAAAAAAAAAAAACACTTACACTTTAAACTTAAACTAAAGTGGAGAGCTTTACCCCCACACACCACAGTGAAGGAAATAGCAAAGCTCCAAAAATGGCCCACAGATTTTATTCACTCGGAAAAATATTGGTGTGCCGTGGCTTCACTATTTTTGTAATTCGGACATTTAGGTTCAATATTACAATGTTCGGACTCCTGTAAGTTTGACTTGTAATATAGACCCATGTGGTACACATGGATGACATAGAGACATTTTGACAACACATAATAGAAAATAAAAAAAGAGAGATAAGGATTGAGGTGAAAGAAAAAAAGAGATAAAATTAATGCCATCATATATGATATACAATGAACTGCGGTGGTGGTGCTGCGGTAGCGTTGCTGCCTCACAGTAAGACGTTGTCCTGTTTGATTCTCAGCTAAAGCATCTTCTGTGTGGAGATATGCGTGAATGGGCGTACCTTCATTGAAGGTTGTGCGTCAGGTCTGGCAACTCGGTACGTAAAAGTCTACTGCCAATCATTAGCGGACCGGATTTCCACTGTGGCGACCCCTAACCGGGAATAGCCAAAAGGTACAACAACATATATGACATACAGTGCATTAACACAATTATACAACTGTTTATCTGAAGTATTACATTTAAGTATATGTCCTAACAGATGCACACTATACTACAGATTGCCAAAAATAATCCTTGAAATGTGCATATAGTTGACATATGTGTGTTGCAATTAGACAGATTACGGTTTACAGCAGGGCATATGTGCCACTGGTATAGAGTTTTTAATTTAAATGTAAATATTATTAAAGAAATAAAAGTATAGTCTATTTGTTGATTGTGGTATTTAAACCCTCAACCTCTGACTACAGTATAATTTTGAACTACACAATTGGTTTATGCTACAGACTAATGCCTGCATACTTGCTTTAAGAGATGGGATATGCATGCTCGATTTGTTACAACTGTATAAATACCCAAAAAGCTATCTTTAACTTTTAAATATACAATAACACTTCGCTTCTGCTGCATACATACCACTTGCTTCCCTCAGTCTTTCCATTCAAGCAACTTGAGCCTGCCTATTAACTAACATTTAGTGGCAGCCGAGTAAAGAACAGAAAAGAACATTAAAGCATTATGCATACCAGTCTTGCCTAAATTTAGCTTTCTAAGTCTTACAAGTACTCTCTTATTGCCATACTAACACAGCTATGGGATGTCCACAGTCTCAAACTCATTCAACCAACAGTTGAGGGCACCCTTTTTCACCTGTGTAGGTCATTGAAATGATGTCTACATGGGATGCCAGTGATATGGATACAGCCTGGGCTACACTATTCCATGCCTCAGACTTATACTGGGAGCCAGAATAGTCACCCCTGCAGAAGCCTTTGGCTGTGGAGCTTTATCAGAAGTCCAATAAATATCCTGGACTCTTGGGTGCCCAACCTCTGTGCCCTAAATTTGTCACCTTCCTCTCTAACACCAGCCATGTATACCAGCTGAGCTAGAGCAATGGAAACTGAAGTTTCCCACCAATTCTAGTTATCGCATTTACTGATAGTGCACAAACCAAGTAATTATGCTAACCACTTTTATGTGATGTTAAACAGGGATCAGCATTACCAAGCAATGAGGAATTAAATAATTAAATTGGAAAGTTAATCTGACACTTGGCCTTAGTTTGAGGGTGGCTACTGATGTAGCCTGGGAATATATACTGGAAATTGGAAGGTAACTGTTAGGTGAGTTAAGTCTACAGACATGCACTGGGGGCATAAATGCAATGACCTGACACATTTATTTTTGCCTTTATACACTGTGGAAAATAATTTTATACTGTAGGATTCAAACCTAGACATAATGGGCAAAACATTTTCTTCCACAATTCTGAGTTTTCATCTTTGACACAGAAAAGTGCTGCTCAGACATAATCAGGAATTATACACAAATATAGGTGACAGTTTGAGCTGTTACACATGTGTGTGTGTGACCTGACAAAGTTATTGGGTATAGTTCCAGTTTTGTATGTGTCTTAGGTAAATATGAAGGCCATGCAAGTCCAGAAAGCAGAATTATGCTTACAGAAATATAGTAAACAGTATACCCTCAGTCATACATCTGAAAACACAATAATGATGTCTCATCTCTCATACATATAATTCATATCAGCTCCACTACCTAAAATGTTATAAGTGAGAATGAATATAATGGGATGTGGCACAATAGTAAAAGTGTATGAAATATCCTGTATTAGATCCCAGGACCATGTCTATGGCAGTCCTACATGTACACCTGTTGCCACAAGAATGTTTGAATAACACTCATCTATTTTCAGGTCATTGATATAAACTGCACTGCCACAACAGTTAAAATAGATTGCATACCCTCTACTAGAACTTAGGACTATCTGTGCTCCAGCCCTATATGTACACCTGCTGCCACAGGACTAGTTAGATGACATTTCCTAATTTCCTAATCATTCTAAAGGTCTCTGTGTTAACCACCATGTAATGGTACTCAGTGGGTTTGCATGGTGTGTAACAGAATTGATTGAATGTATTTGGTTTCAATTATTGGCTGTCTGAGACCTGTCTGCAGGTGTTTGATGACTGCAGCTGTTGAGGAACCTTGCTAACCAATGTGCAATGCCACTAAGTGCAGTTGTGTGATGGAAAACAAAAATTGCAACAATGTATTATTTTTGACCTTTGCCCTTTTACAGATGCCCTGTTTTCAGGGGGGTGACTAGTCCAGTTTGCAGACTACCTCGAATCGCGCAAATGAGATAAGCACAGCCAAACCTGACATTAATTTTTTCGCTGTTTCCCATATTTGTGCTAAGCAGTGCATTGTGCAAACAGTGCCCCCCCCCCAAAAAAAGGAAAAATAAAAGAAAAGTAGTTGAAATTAGGACACACAATCTATAACATACATGCTACAAAATGTAAGTACACAATATATTTCTACATAGCTCTGGATTTGGACTCTCACTCCAATGAGCCTTAAGAACACAGTGAGGGTGCCTTACCCCTCTTTACCAGACAAACACCTTTCAGTAAGGAACTGAAATCATTCTACATACAACCAAATGCAACATCATCTACAGTAATATGAAACCATATAACAGTTATTTGTACATTTATTAATTTTGGATATAGTGCACTGAGTGATCACATACCCAGTTGGGAGTATTTCTTGCAAATATGCAGCTCTGTCTTACCTCTGTTAATTACTCGTTCTTCTCTTATCTAACAAATAATCTGAGACATGCACTCTGTAAGCTATTCTATATCATTGTCCTTAAAATGTGTAACGATATTAAATGGCAATAATATAATATGCAGTTGCCAACACATGAACGGGGGGGGGGGGGTTGGATGTTAATGAACAGAACCTGTAAATTGTGTGCTACTTATTTACATTTCCAACCTTGACAAAATTACATCTAACACTTTATATTTCTAACCTGACACACCCACTGGATGTAGGGCAGTCTCCATTGCTGTAGTGTTTTCTTTCTCCCTACCAGTAATCATTAACAGCTGCCATCCATTAACTCATTCACTCCAATGGAGCTCAGGAAGTTTGCACTGCAACTTCCAATGGTTGAAGCTTAAGTCTTTTGACAGAATTAAATTATGTCTTCACGTTTCAAACAAATGTTCATATCTCTGGAACTATAGTGGTTATGAAAGAAGTAAAAATGGCAAACTCTTCAGCACAAACTATTTTTTATAGTGGTAGCATTCTTTAGATTCTAAGTCATAAACTGTATTTTATAAATCACAGTAATCACAGTAACTATTACATTTGTACTATTTTGTAAACAATTTACAATATCTCAGCAACCACTCAAGTTACACACATACTGTCAGCTGCATTATATTCATCTAGCTGAGTGCTTTCATAGGAGGCTAAGGAGTTCTGTCTGTGTTAGTTGGTTGTTGAGGTATTTTGAAGAATGTGAAAATTGTATCAAAACAAATGAATATCATAAAAACAACTATTGATATCTGTTTACCTGCACTAGACAGTGGTCAAATATTAATGCAGTTGAGTTTGCCATTGTGTAAGCGTTAAGATAAAATCTTTTAAAACATTGTACATAGCTTAGTTTTGGAATTATTGATGCAAATATGAGGAAGCAGTATTTGATGCCTAGAGGCATCAGTAGGAGTTAACTGCAGATATACCTGGAGGCGTCACTCGAATATAATGAGTTAAAAACAAACACTGAGAGAGTGTCTGCACTATATTTACATCTACTACACAAAGCCAAGTATTTTGGATTCAGCAATTCTAATGAGCTCACACCTCATTTCCATCTTTACTGTGCTGGCAGCCCTGAATATACACCATACAAAGACAACCATGTAGCTAGGGAAACTGAAGGTGAGGAGACTTGCTTATGTGGAGAAAACAGAAAAAGGATATTTCTTTGGGATATATCTGCACAGAAGATTACTAAACTTGGGAAGGTATGCTTGCTTTTTGCCAGCTATATATTGCATATACTGAAATGTAATTAAGAAAAATCATTTTAATAGTTATTTATATATAATTCCATCCATCCACAACCCCTTTTCCCATTTTGCACAGGGGTCAGGGTGTTACTTCAGCAGTGACAATCATCTTGAGCCAAGGTTTACACTGACGGGTGGCTAGCCCTGCCATAGTATTCATTTCTACCACTCACTTGCACACACACTCTCACCTATGGCTAATTTAGAGTGTCCAGTCCACCTACTGCATGTCTTTGGAATTTGGAATATATTTTGATTAGCAAAGGATACACTTTTATCTGTATGCATTAGTTAGAAGTGTACTTATGGCATGGACATGTTTGTCAGGGCATTTCACAGCTATACATGATTGGCAATACCTTAAAATGGAATGTTATGTGTTACAACTGTAGAGTCATTTATTTGATAGTACTTTTAGCATTAAAAAGATAGTTTGATAGCAAAATGTATCATTTGCCTGTTCTTTTGGGGGTGAGGGATCAAAGCTTAATTTCTTAAAGCACAAACAAGGATGTGTTGCTATTGTTGCTCTCCTTTTTTGCATCCATCCTGTTGATTAATTTTTCAGATCTGTAGACTGTTTTATGTTTCTCTAGTGGGTAATACTGAAATGCTACCCTTTCTGTTTTATCTGGGAACAATTATTTTGTAGTTATGTGATAGTTATGTGTATTAAAATTCTGTTGTGTTTTTGGATACCTAAGTCTATGGCACCCAGGTGTCTCAATCCCCAAAAAACACCCTTCACTGACCATGAGAATCACGTCATTGTGGAAGCTTTTAGGCAACCTGGTGCCTTCCTGCTTGAGAGAGGACATGGAGATATATCAGACAGGGTGGAAATTTGGCAGCAGATAGTTGCAAATCTTAATGCAGTAGGCAGCCACAGCAGGACATATGATCACGTGTGCCATAGGACCGCTGATATGATCTCATCTGTATGGAGGAAATAAGCTGTAGTGGCCTATGACTGGATGAATACCTGGGGGATTGCTCAGAACCACGAATAACAGCAAATGAGTTACTGTCAACTGTCAGGGATCCAGATAGTTCCCAGGAAAGTACAAAACAGCATGTCATTGACACTGGTGTTACTGTTTCAGGGAACGCAAGCATGTCCTAGGAGGATCATCTAGGTAGAATTTTGTATCTCAATTGTTAAATACTGTTGTATAGTAAAACAATTTAAACCAATATGTTAGTTCTGTTTCACAAGAATATTTTTGGTGGGGAGGGGGTTTAAAGATTGCTACAGTTAACAACACATTCTGATTGATTACACATGGGCTTAGATTGGACTTGTCATCCAAGTTCTTGTTAAAAGTATAGTTAATGGACATACAAAAGGGAAAAAGCATTACCCCCTGAGTTACTGTTAATTGTGATGATGTTGTCCTTACCTATTGCTTAACTTCTTCCAGGACCATCCAGCATACAGAGCATAATATCATCAGCACATGGTAAGCCAAACATTTTTATGTAGAGTACTGATGAGCAATTCAAAAAATATTTTACTGTGTGATGTTGAAGTCAGGACTGTTATGTGTATTGCTGTACTGTATAATAGTGGCACCACTGTTATTTTGGTAGCTAATATGGGTCTATAGTAGTGTAGGTATTAATTGTTCCTATTTGTTGATTATTATCACAGGATATCATAACAGTGGAAGTGTGGGACTTCTACCAACTGATGTCAGAGTATCAGCAGACTCTGATGATGATGGTGCCCAAACAAAGGCACATTTGGGGGTGCAGAGGTTGAATCTGGCACTGAGGTTGTCATACAGAAATTCCCTGAAATTCCAACAGTCATGGATAGTAGGCCTATGCCTACACATTCCACTGAAGCTTCAAATATTGGACAGGTGGAGGGAAAGACAATCAGAGAAGTGTGGCTACTGTAGCTTCAGTGAATGTTGACTGTGGCCATAGCCAAAGTGTGGGTGAGGTTACTTGGAGGAGGCCTGCTGTCCATCCTCTATCTGATACATGTGTCTTTTCCTATGTCACTCAATGTATGTTTAAGGCTGTCATGGAGGCACAGGCACATTCCCATAGGTCCTTCAGAGAAATGCTTAGGGTTGTAGATGATGGCATGGACGTGCCAGTGCAACTCCTGGCAGAGCCAGTTCTCATGGTCAGGTACGACAGTGATGTACTGCCATCTCTACCATGCACAGCTCACACCTGTCCACCATACCAAGGCATACAACTAGCACAGAGCTTGGCTATGTTCATGCAGACACTCACATGCACTCACAAAACAATTATGTGGTTCAGCTGTGAAGCTTAAAACTCATTTTGTTTGACTGGCCTTCCGTTGCTTTATCCAAATGTCTGTCTTCTCTTTCTTACTCTTACCACATTCACCAACCTTTGTGTCAGCCTAAACTTCCTCCCCCCACACAACACCCTGTTCAAGTGATGATAACTGTGCCATACCCCTATTTTGTATCTTTTGGATTCAGGGATACATAAGCTTTGTGTCTCATGCTCAGGGTGCATAACTGACTCAGTACTTAATATATCTGCATTTGTGATGTTGAACTGGTAATTGTCTGGTAATTGTACCTTTGACTTATAGTGGGCTTAGAAAGTTAGACAGTCTATATCATCAAAATATTTCCATCTTCACTGTTAATGATCTTGTGAGGGTTATGAAGTCTGAAATTGAAATGGGTTTTATGACTTTCTAAATTTTCTCTTTAATGATTTTACATTACAAATGTATGGTGCTAAACTGAGGGCAGCAGTGACCATCACTAATTTTGAGAGGTATGACTGCGTGATTCTTTCATGCATGAGGCCTACTACTTAATAAAGGACACATACAAGTCAAATAAATCTCTGCTGTCACATGTTAAGGTAATTTCTGTACAAATCTCCCACCTTTTACTGGTTTACACTACCAAGTAACAACATGCAAGGATATGACAGTCATTCAAAATATTATACAATACAATCCAAGCTCAGTACTTACCTTGAAATCTAGCAGTTGCAACAGTTTTAGTTCAGGGATGACTTTGTCTAATGGAAGCAGTACACGGCCAATGTATTGGTAGGTAAAGATTGTGAGAGTTGCCTAGTATCAATGTTACTATATGTATGTGGGAAGGAGGATGGTTTTAGGCCCTTAGGTAATGAGTGAGTTTGCTATAAATTGTCTCTCAGCCAATGTGAGGGCATAATGAGCATGCCTATGTCTGCCTCCACCCACAACAGGTGCTGCTTCTTCCCCCTCTGACTGCATGTGGCTGTGGCGATCTTGCCATTGGTGGTGGGATGTGTACCCCTTCCCCTTGTTGATCCTGCTGAAGCTGCTTTCTCAGGATGATATTGTGTAACATGGAACATATTGTGAATATTTCAGCACATGTCCATGGATTGTACTGCAGGGCTCCCTCAGATATATCTAAGCACCAGAACCATGACTTCAGCAGCCCAAATACACATTCTGTGATATTTCTGGTTTGAACCTGTGCCTCGTTATGGCTTTCTTCAGGAGGATTGTGTGCATTTCTGATGGATGTTATCAGCCACAGTCCCATTCCATAACCTGCATCCCCTAGTAAATGACCCTGTGGGATATCCCCCTAGTGAACATCTAATACAGTTGGGAGGTATGCCAGATGTGTGAGTTGTGGTAACTGCACGGGTTGCAGTAAACATGTTCAAGATGATTCCCTTGGTGTTACACATGGCTTGGCAGTTAATAGAGCGGAACCCCTTTCTATTAATGTAGAGCCTTCCCTGTTACCCAGGTGGTGCCTTAATTTCTACGAATGCAAACTATGGCACCCAGTACTTCAGGGTAGTGTGCTACAGGGCAGAACTCTTGTATATTTGTGGTCCTATCATCAAGAGTATGAGTAAAATGTATCTGGTCACTAGCATGTTGTAGAATAGCATTCAGGAATTGATGGAGGATCCTGGATGCTGGTGCCTGTGACACCCCTTGCATGTCCTCTCTTGGTCTTTGCAAGGTACATGTAGCTAAAATTCAAAATGTTGTACATACCTTTGTGATGGGCTCCCCTCATTTTGCCTTGGCTCTGAGTTGAGGATGACAGAGTTTGAAAAGTTCCTGTAGTGTGTCTCTATCTACCCTGTAGTGCTCTACAATTTCCACATCATGTAGATTGTGATAAGATTACCCAGAGCCTTCTAGACCTTCTAGGCCTTGGTCTATTAACAATGGCAGTAGCATATAAATCAGCCTGTTGCACATACACACAAATTAATGCAACAGCAGCCCCTCACATTGTTTCTGTGTAGACTCCTTTCCCTATTCCAGTGGTTTTAGAATTTGCAGGGAAAACCAGCGCTGAGTGTACATGGTTGCTTTATAGTTTGTTGAATAGCTGCACCATCTTGGATTAGTTGATTAACATACAACTCAGTTGCTTATGTTGTAATCTGGTATGCCACGGTTTTTACCTTGTTTGCACAGCTGTGCACAGCTCTATACACCATGTAGAGCTGCTTAGTGAATCTAAAACTGTGTGCTACCATGTAGGCTTTATTGAATCTGGCCGAATATCTTTTTCTTCCTATTTTTTATTATGAACTTCTTTGTCTGTTTGTTTGTTTCTTTATTTTCTTCTACATGCTCTGGATCTTCATATTGCTGTATGTATCCTGGATTCCAGAGCTGTCATTGGTAGAATCATATTTAATGGGAGGTGAGTAATCTTTACTGACAGTGGATACTTACTTTCCTAAACATGTTCTATTTGCACTTTGACTAATATTATTTATCCCATCAGCCCTGTCATTAATATATATAACAACAGTTTTCCAAGTTGTGGCTATTATGCAACTGCAATGATCATCACTAAGATTACATTTGCTACTAATAATAGTAAGCAAATCATCCAGCTTTTGACATGATGAACACAGTTCACCAATATTTTCAGGTGTTACCTTTATGTATAGATAGTATTTAGTACACTATACAAGATACTTAACGGCATACTCATTTAAGGAATTCATTTTTAGCTACAAATGAGTATAAAGAATGTTAAAAGAAAAGAATAATTAAATCATTTACCACAGAATCCATAGAAATTAGAACAGTCAAGAATTTAAGGCAACTCATATGAGGAAATTACATAAACCATAAGCAGTTAAATACTAAATTAACTACACGGAGCTAACCTTGTACTAGGGGAAGTAGTTCATAAAGTAATCACTCTGGCCCACCATACTATTAGTGCAAATTCTAGTAAAATGGTGGATGTTGTTCACACCATCCTCATGACTCCTCCCAGTTACACCTCATTTTAACAGTAAAACCAGATGTAAAATATAAAATATATATGAAAATAAATGCTTTCTTACTAAGCACTTAAACAATAAATCAAAAGCCAAAAATGGAATGAGTCATACAATTCTGTATTGTCCTGTCCACTTGCTGTATGAAGTTATAGATGACTAGACTTCTGGGGTTGGCTAGAGACTGCCTGTCTATAATTGCTCCCTATTAAACAACAAACAATGAAAATTAGACAAAAGAAACACAAAGTAAAATAAATCTTCCTGCCTACAAGCTGTTCCTTCCTTCCTTCCAATAAACAGTGAAAATCAGAGGTAAAAAATAAAATACAAATCAGAATAAATCTTCTGTTACCAAGCTGTTGCACAATAAAATCAGAACGCAGAAGTGAATTGTTTCAGATAAGCTCTGGATGGGTCTTAGGACAATGGTCTCAGATTGAATGTGAAAAATTATATTAATGCCTATACTAGGTGTACATGATCTGTATTCAAGAACATCCCAACCACATGTTTTTGTGCTTTCTAGTCACTCATAAAGATTACACTAAGTGTACACATATTGTGGTGATCTTTATGAATCCCCAACAATATTTAAGGCTGCAAGAAAATCAAGAGGAAAACTGAAATTAGGAGGAAAAAGTGTGAGTTATGCTTGTGTTGTCTGTTCACTCAGAATATTGTATACTTAGTGTACACTTAGTGCAGATGTTAATGAATCCCAGGAAAAGTTTATTTTGATAAGTAAAACATTTTCACAAACCATATAGGTGACATACTTCACTAATCAGACTCTGCCGTAGGAGATCTAGGCACTCTAGTTTAAAATTCCTAATCATTTTACCATCATTTCTCTGCACTAGTTCAGAAAACATTTTATCTGGCTCATCTAATTCCCAAAGGCATCTCCACTACACTACATCCATGAAGTCTCAATACCCCTTTACCCATATCTCATCAGACCCATTACTGAATATAATGCACCTTTTTTCCATGTATTTTTCTAAACATGTAATTGAGCATGAGAAACCTCAGACAGTTATAACTAAAGTGATCAGTGATCATAATTATCAGGACAGACTGGCAGCCCTTTCTCTGTACTCACTCTCTTATAGACTCCTTCATAGAGATTTGTGTCTAGCCTTTCAAGCCATGAAAGCTCCAGCAATCTTTAACCTCCTTTTCTATCATAAAACAAATGGTAACTCAAATATCCAGTTAAAAGATAAATAAGGCACATTGGCATGATAGTCTTACCCAACTCTTGAACAGACTTCAACTATATGTCAAGCAGAGTGGCACCTTTGGATCTTCAAGGTAAAACTCAATAACTGCATGGGAAGCCTCAAATTTCCCCCGGTCTAGCTTTTCTTGGCCTTCTTGATGCTAGGAGCATCTTCTGAACTGAGATTTTTGTCTAGGTTTGTAATTGTCTGCACAATGATTTCCTAGTACTTACCTATCAACATATGAAGCTATGATCCAATGAAACTATGAACTGGTCAAATGTAAAGTGAGAATAGCACAATAGACTGTTTTTACCATTCTCCCATTTATTTAATTGTTACCAAAATACTCCATCGGGCCCAAATACTAAAGTATGAGTATTTTCATATAATTAGTTTATTAATAGTTAATCAATTAAGGGCACTAAACTCAGATTATTCCCTTTTAAAGGTTTAATAGTGTAAACTTAGAGCTGATTTGTATTGGGACAAATATGATTCAAGCAAAAGCTGATGGCATTCATATACCCCCCTTCTTTCACTTTACAGCCAGGTACCATACATAGCCTGTTAAACTGCAATACTTGCAGTTATGGCTAAAATATCCATAGAAGCCTTGGATTCTCATCTGTTGACTTCAAACTTATACTTAAATATCCAAATATGCACACAGACCTGCATGCATACTCATGCAAACACATTTCACCTGTCTGTCATATACACTCTACAGATGCATTTAACCTGTATGGCAAAGCTGAAGTTGATTTTTCATATTCAGATGCACACATATTTTTTGCACTAGGCCAACTGCCCTTATAGGCTGTTTTAAGCTTAAGCCAATTACCCCATGTAAAACTCAGACCTTGTATTTGTAAGGTAAATAACTTAACCATTACACCAGCCTCCAATTGCAGATATATATATATATATATATATATATGTATATATATATATATATATATATATATGTATATATATATATATATATATATATATATATATATATATATATGTGTGTGTGTGTGTGTGTGTGTGTATTTATATATATATATATATCTATATATATATATATATATATATATATATATATATATATATATATATATATATCACACTTCTTTACATATTGTTTGATGATATCAACATATTTCTGTTATAAATGAAAATACAATTTTGCAACAAGTAGGGTAGGTGCATTTCATTTGTGTTGCTTAATCTTGCTGTGAATTACACTGTATATCCATAAATATCTAAACAATCCTACCTTGGTTTGTGATTTACTGTGGAGCTGACTGGTAAGATAAATGTTATTTGAATTTATATTTTATTTCTTACCACTGTTTTTCACTGTTTGTAGGAAGAAAGGGAAAGCTTGTAGACAAGAAGATTTACTTTGATTTATATTTTGTTGTTTTACCTTTAATTTTCACTGTTGGTTGTTAAAAAGGGGTAGGTTTTAAACAGGCGAGCTCCAGCCATCCAAGGGGCCTAGACAGTTATAAATTCACACAGAATCCAGAGAAGACAATCCAGAGCTTATCTAAACAATCCTATCTTGGTCTGTGACTTATTGATCTTTTCTGTTAAAATTAAGTGCAACTATGAGCAACAGTGATCAGAAGCTAGGTGTGATGTAAAGGAATTACAGCTTTTGTCTGACTTTCAGAATTTGTACGATCAGGACAACTTTACTGTACTTACTTTGGTATTTAGTTGTGTAGTGCTTGCGTGATTTTTCTCATAGAATTTGATTTAAGTTCTCTTTGAGTTTTGTGGTTACTGATTTTGATTATTCTTTTCTAATTTTTTATACATCTGAAACTGAATATGGACTCCTTAAATTAGTATGCTATTAATGATTTGCTAAATCACAAATATCTTGTATACCGTATTAAGTCCTACGCATAGTTAAAGGTAATATTTGATAACACTAGTGATCTGTGTTCTTCATGTACAAAGTTGAATTATTTCCTTCCCATTACTAGAAGTAAATCTAGACTTACTGATGATGATTGTACTTGTACAACTGGCATTGCTTGGAAAACTGTTGTTACATATATTAATGACTGGACTGGTGAGATAAATAATGTTAGGGAAACAGCAATTCAAACACATTTAGGAAATGACTTGTCTATTGTCTGTAAAGGTCACGCAAACCCTATGAAATAAGACAATACCTCTGACAGCTTTGGAGTTCAGGACACATGTATTCAGCAATCTGAGGATTCACAGTGTTTAGAAGAATAGAAAAAACAAAATAAAGGAAGAAGTTCACAACAAATATGGAAGAACAAGAAACCGATAAATGTCTGTAAAGAAAATACTTACTAAAAAGGACAACACACAAATTACAGGGAATGATAAGTTTTTTTTATCAGAAAACCTTCAGTCTACTGAAAAAGGCATCATTTTTTCAAAAGAAAAGGTATATAAAAGAGGCATGGGGCAGGTAAAAAAGGAAGAAATCAAAATTGAATGTGGAAGGATTGAAGAACATTACTGTAAGTAAAAAGAAGAGAAAGACAGATGTTGACTACATGTGTCAAGCTGTGGATGTACAAAGTGAGCTGGATGAGAATTGTATGTTTGCAAATTGAATACACAATGAAAACAGTGGGATTATTAACATTAATGGTGATGAAGATCATTCTTTTGTAACAATTGATAGAGCAGACATTAATGTATTAGAAGCTGAAGATTCCTTGGATCTTGTCAAAAAAGATATTCTTGTAATTGGAGATTCTATTATTAGAGAAACTGATACATTTGCAGAGAAGATAATGAACACCGAATAGTATTATGCTTACCAGGAGCAAAAATAGAAGATGTGAGACAAGCCTTGGCATGCCTTAATGTAAGGAAATACTGATCTGTTTTTATTCATGTTGGTACAAATGATCTCATCCACAATGGAACTTATAGCCCTCTTAGATAGTATAGCTTGTACTGATGTTAGTATGTATTTTTCACAAATCACATATAGAAAGAATAGTCAGGTCACCGTGAATAAAAATATTTTGGGGTAAATACCTACATGGAATCAATGTCCCATTTTAAAAAAATTAAAATGTGTACAGTATCCAAGCCTAGTTTGGGGCACACGTGTTCAGACAGGAAAGTGTGCATTTGTCAAGATAAGGGAATAAATTTTTTGCAGCAGATATTTTGCAATATTTCACAAACACTAAGCAGGATTTTTGCTAGGTTAAAAATTTAACAGTTCACAGATAGCAACATTTTATGCATCTCTGATGGTTATTAATGCTAAGAGCATTAATAATAACGTTTTTTATCAGAAAATTTGCTATGTTTCCAGAAGATTGATTTTGTTATTGTTTGTGAAACATGGTTAAAGAACAATGATTGGAAATCAGTCCTACTGGGGTATAAATATGTCTTATTGTAACAGACATTCTAACAATCAGGTGCAGGTGTTATGACAGGGATTAAAGACAGTTATGAGACCTGTTGATTACTACATGTGCAGTGATAACACCGATACTATAGGTTGTATAACTGTGACAATAAAGACAACTCTGGAACATATAATAATTGTTGGGTTGTATAGACCACCAAAGTCAATTGCTGATGACCTAGAGGAATTCATACATTTTTTCATGTAACACAGGAGGGAAGAAAAATATTAGCTGGGGACTTAAATTTACCAGAAAGAGATTGAAATAATATTGATTCAACAACATTAGTAAGGAAAGTATTCACAAAGCATGTTTAGGAATAATAATTGCTTCAGATTATAAAAAAAAGAAAACTACCAGGGAGTGGAACATACATTGTTTGTGTTCCTAAAGAAATTACTATTACATCAAGTCAAGCTTTACCACAGTTGCTGTGCACTGATCATGGGGTTGTAAAAGTTAATTTGTTGACAGATAATTCTGCCAAACTTGAAATCTAAACTCATGCACAGAAGATTAACTACAGATTATATGAAGCAAAACAGTCACTATGTAAAACTAACTGTAGTGATGTGTTCAGTCGAAAAACTGCAGATGGAATGCGAAAAGTTTTGAAAGAGATATTGTTTAAGTGCAAAGAATCAAAGAAACATTTTAACATCAGGACCTAGGCATACAATATTAGGGAAATATTTTCCATAAGAACAAGATACCTGAGTAAGGTGAGAGCCAAAAAATATAAAAAATTAAAAACAGGTCAAACTACTGAAAACGAAAATAAATAAGCTGGACAAACAAATTAAGCATAATGCGAAACAAGATCAAGAAAAAAATTGAAGAAAATATATATAACAATATTAAGCATAATAGGAAACATTTTTATAGATTCATAAGCCCACAGATTTAATAAACTCCATGTAGGAATAGTGCAAGCCCAGCACAGAGTGTACATTTGCCGTGTCTGCAGCTCCCACTCTCAGCGCACCTTGCATATTAATAAAAGCAGGCTACTGAGGTAGAGCCATGCACATGGTTACTGAATTAGTGTAAGGGGTGTGTCACAGTGCTTGGAGATGTGTAACACACCCCTTACATTGTCAAAGTGCCAGACGACACTAAAATATTAAATAAATGTGTTACTCAGCTAGTTGTACAATTTATATGTAGTGGCTGTATTACAGTATCCGTAACACACACCCTGTACTGTCAGAGAGCAGTATGGCAGTGAAATAAAATGTGAAAATGTCATTGTCCCCATTTTTTTTATTATTATTATTATTGAAATTTTTTTTTGTATGTGTGTTTGTGCAGCACAGTGCAGAGCTTAGCAATAAACATGTGCCAGACATCTAAAAATAGAAAACGGATGCTTTTAATTTTAATAGAAAAGTTTAAGCATAGCTGAGTGGGTTTGTGTGGTCCTGCTTGGTGCTCAGCAGTGCTTAAATGTAAATAAGAGCTATATAGAACTGTATTGATCTAGTCACCATATCCTTGGTAGCTGAATAGTTAGAGTTCCAGCCTTGTGTGCAGTAGGTGCATGGTTTGAATATAGGCCATTCAGCTTTTTACATGCAATAGGGAAATGTTGTAAATATGCTTTTTTTATGTATACATTGAAAATTGTTAACCGGGTTAGTTCAGCTTGACCAGAAGCCAATTTTCAGTGGAGACCTGAGGATAAAAAGCCCCAGTTACACACAGGTGTCCAATACATTAAAGTTACACTACCAGATAATGTAGTGACATGCATATGTTTAAGGGATATAAAGTAAAATAGCTACACATCATAATACGTTATCATTAATGAACAAATACTTTCAATAATTGTTTTTTTTTTATTTTCTAAAAACTCTGATTTGCCAGTAGCTAAGCCCTGTTAAGCCAAGCCAAGCAATGCTCAAACAGGACCTGTTTTAGTAGTTCTTAGCAATGTACAGCTCCGCTTAGCTGGTTTGAGCACTGCTAAGCAATCCCAGTTTAAGCAGTCCTCAGCTCAGCTAAGTGGGTTTGTGCACAATAAGCATTGCTAAACATTGCCAGTTTAAGCACTGTTCAACTAAGCTTATCGGGTTTGTGTGGTGCTAAGCTTCACTTAGCATTTTTAAAAATGGTCCAATGGTGGCAAAGGGAAGAAAAATGCCTTATTTAAGCTGATCAGGTGGGAATACAGCCAGAACCTGTTGGAGTTTAATATCTGCTGGTGCATTTTGGAATCCAGGGACATGGTTGGGCTCCTTGTCAAAGACCATGGCAACAGACTGCTGTAGGGCCACTACCAGGGCTGTGAATACAAGAACGAGGTCTGGGACCATCTGGCACGTGATCTCACCACTGCAATTGGAATCCCCCGCACTAATGAGCAGGTGCGTCATCATTATGATGACCTGAAGTAAAGGAAGGGGGAGCTCTAGGCCCAATGGATCCAAGACGCTCAGGACCGCAATACCCTAGAAGTTTAGAAGTATAGAAACCATTAATTTACCAAATTCTAGTATGAATATCTGATAGACAGGTATGGATAATGGAGAATTTTCCCCCCACAGCTGCAGAGGAGAGGGCTCGCAGCTTGGAGGCTCATGCACGGTGCCTGGCCAGGATGCACAGAGAGTATGGTCAGTACAGATATAACTTGCAATATATAGTAATCTAATTTTATTTTTATTTTACATTTTATTTAACATTTGTTGACCAGGCTGGTCCGACTGGATATATGTCCATTTTCAGCAGAAGCCTGGGGAGAAAAGCTCAAAAAGCATACATTAATAGCAGAGAAAAAAACAATTAGCTATGAGAATATTCATTAGCATATACCTGCAGAAGAAATATTAGAAATTAACTACAAAAAAACTACAAAATTAAAAGGTGTACAAATTGAGCATGATAGAAAAAATAGGAAAGTGTTAGTTGAAGTTCTGTAATCAGAAAAAAATAGGAAGTAATTGTGAGGATATAGAAAGCTAGTCAGGGTTAGTACATGGGCAGAGCCAGTGGGTTTTGAGGTGAGATTTGAGTTGGGATTTAAAGCAGGGAGGAGAAGAGAGTGTGGTGAGATTGTCAGGAAGGGAGTTCCAGATTTTTCCTACTGTATTTTAAAACAAAGAGTTTCCGGACATGTTATAGGATTTACAAGTGGAAATAAGAAGTTTATTAGAAGAATGTAGGCTTTTAAGACTGCAGTAAGAAGTAATAAGAGTAGTGAGTATGGGAGTATTAAAGGGTTTATACAGGATTTTATGGGCCATGTAGAGTTGGTGAAATAAAATCAGGTTTTGCAGCTCAAGCCATCCTAATTGGATTAAGTTTATGCAGTGGTGAGTTCTAAAAGTAGAGCCAGAGGCAAATCTAGCAATACTGTTGTAGGCAACAGCCATTTTGTTGAGGTTAGCTTTGGACAGATTAGTGTAGATAGACGAGGCATAAAGGAGGGTGGAAATTAGGTGTGAGTGGGCAATGGATGTTCTGGCAAGTGGAGTAAGGAATGGTTTAATTCTGTAAAATGAGCCTAGTTTTCTGTTAACTAGTTTTATAGTGTTGTTAAGGTGAGTGTCAAAGCTTAGATTGTCAATCTCCACTCCTAGGAGCGTGGTAGTTGGGTCAGGGGAGATATAGGTGCCATTACTTGACAAGACAGAGAAGTTGAGTGGAGAGGATTTACAGGTGGGGGAGAAAAGTAATAATTTGGTTTTCTTGGGGTTTAAGATTAAGCATCGCTTTAGGAACCACATTTCTACAGTTTGGAATGTCTGTTGGGTGATAGAGTGAAGTTCTGAGGGGGAAGAGGCAGAACAAATCAGAGTAGAATCATCTGCATATTGTATACAGGTTGCAAGAGGAATAGTAGTATGAAGATCATTAATGAAAATTGAAAACAGAAGAGGGTCAAGAATTGAGCCTTGGGGGACTCCAAGGGAAATGGGTAGGTGGTTGGATATGTTATTGTGCCAAAGAACTGCCTGCTGTCTGTTATGAAGATAGGAGTGGAACCACTTTATAGCACTTGAGTCTAGTGAGAAAGATTTAAGTAAGTTTATTAGTATCTCGTGATTGACCATATTGAAGGCTTTGGATAGATCAATAAAGAGAGCACAGGTAAGGATGCTATTATTTTGTTTTTTGTTGATGCAGTCAGTGAAGGAAAGGAGGGCTGTTGTGGTGCTGTGGAATGGTCTAAAGCCATGTTGACAGTCAGCTAGCAGATTGTAATTTAAGAGGTGATTTAGAAGTTGTTTTTGGATGCATTTTTCCATGATTTTAGCTAGGGGGGAGAGTAAGGCTATGGGTCGGTAGTTTGAGAGTTCAGCTGAGTTACCACCTTTGTGCAGGGAAATAATAGGTGATATTTTCCAGATTGAAGGAATGTAGCCTTCAATGATGGTTCTGTTAATTAGGATGGAAATGAGATAGGCTAATGTTTTAGCTGCAATTTTTAGATATTGAGCTGGTAGCTGGTCAGCTGATGGAGAGGAGGATTTCAGTTTGTGGATCATAGAGCATATTAGTGATGTGGGTACAGGTTGCAGTTGAAATAAGGGAATAGAAGTATTAGAGGAGGTGGACAGGGAGGGGATAGCTGGGGAAAGTTGACTAGATAGAGACTGGACAGTTTCAGTAAAGAAGGTGTTGAAGACATCAGCAGTTTGTTTTGGGTTATTTTGGGAAGTTCCTGAGGGGCATGTGTGTCAGAGTGGCCAGGCTTTAAGAGTATTTATTCCTGCCCAGAACTTTTGCGGATTATGTTGGTTAGCTTGTTGTAGATGGCAGTAGTGGTTTCTTTTATCTAGATGTATGGCTGTTTTTGTAATGTTTCTTATTTGCCTAAAGTTTAGTTGGTCGATGGCATCTTTAGTTCTACATTATGAGTCCAGAGTTTATTTTTCAAAATAATTTTATGCCTTGTGTCCTTTGATAGCCAAGGTGCAGGTTCTGAGCTTATTCTGACAGATCTTGACGGAGTGTGTGAGTCTAGAATAGATAAGAACTTTGCGTTGAAGTATGAGAGAGCATCATCCAGTGGAAGGTGTTTAAGAGGGGACCAGTTACATGCTTTAAGTTCAGCTTTGCAGGTTTCAGGGTTAAAGTTTTTATTAGTTCTGACCATTTTGAATTTAGTTGGATTAAAGGTATCAGTTTTATGTCTGATTAAGTAAGTAAGTGCATGGTCACTTAAGTCATCAGGTAGTGTTCCTACTGTATAAGCTTGGTGGTGACGATTAATCATAATCCAGTCTAATATGCTTTCTTTGTTATTAGGTTTGTTAGTTCTGGTGGGAGCTTGAATGGTTTGTATAAAACCATGGATATTTAAGAGGGTGGGAGGGTCTACTGAGGTGCAGGTTATCCAGCTGATGTTGACATCGCCCAGAAATATGGTTTCTTGTGGGAAATGAATGGAGAGCCAGCTGAGGATCTCTTCTAGGGTACTGATGTTATTTCCAGGGGGAAGGTATAAGAAGATCATGTAGATGGATTTATGGGTATTAAGCCGAAGTTTGGAGATAAGGATTTCAGCATTACTTACAGAGGGAGGTTTATCATGTAAGACAGTAATTTGCATCCTAATTAAGAAAGAGTACACTAGTAACTGCCAGTAGGTATATTCTGTTGTGAGTGTACTGCAATGAATGTGTACATAGACCTGGACTGATATAAGTGAGTATTGCCAGGTACAGTTCAATATAGATGAAAGCATGAAACATGCTACTGTTATGTAAAAAAGCTGATACAGCATTAATAACGTGGAAATAACATGTGTATACTGTATTGTTAATAGATGTTCTGGTAATGAAGTATACCGCCACTGAAAATGTGGAGGGAATAAATTAACGACATTCGTAATCTACAGGAAATACAGTACAACTGCAGTCAGAAATGTGAAGAAATAAAGGTAGTACTGCATAGATTGTGTGATTACAGATGTGTTACAATGCCTGCATTATTTAAAGTTTAGAACAGTAAAGATTGTCAGCTGTATACCAATCACTGTGTCATCTCACCCTCAATAAATCTGTCTTCTGCCAATTATTGTGTGTATTCTGGGGGTGTTGTTCAAGAAATAAAAAATTATGGGTTTTGTGAAGTAAACATGGTAAAACACCATGAAGTGAACGAAGGTTGGCCAATAAATACCTGTCATGCTAAAGTGTAGATGTGGAGCTGTACTACAAGATATAATGCGATATGATATTTGTTCTGCACTAAGATCTGAACCTAGAGTAATAATGTGTAAGATATTATAATGTATTTCTCCCAGGATTGTCTTGTGTTAATCTTTGCATTTCAGCTATATGCATCCCTGAACGTAGGTGCACTAATACAGGCAAGTATGAAACTGTAATAGCTGTAAACTACAAATATACCATCTGCAAATGTATATAGGTCAGGTAGGCAACCCAGCACACCGATATGGTCTGTACAGATCACACATATTTCCATCCATGAGGGGTTAATTACATACACCTGCATTCCAAGTATTAATACACAGTTCACCTACTATCTCTGTCATGCATGAATATCATGTATGTATGTTCAACTGCAACTTCAGTCTTATGTGACACTCTATCTATATTACCAGGCCACATGTTGTCACCAGGTGAGGTTTAGGTACATATCATTCAGTTAGCATACAGCAGTGGCTGAGTAGCTCTGTGTGATAAGCAATTTTTATGTTGTTCATTTTGCCACACACAGACCAGGGTTTGAATCTATGGACAGGTACTAAGATATATTTATAGTAGCAGACAAGCAGTACTGACTATTTATAGAAACAGTTATAGGTTCATAGGTTCATAGGTAGGTACTAGGCTATTGGCCCTAGAGCCTATATAAGACTAGCCAAAAGGTACCCTAGTGTTCCCCACCCAAGAAAATTATTTTCCTGTGTCCCTGTTGAGCAGAGCCACAGAAGTGATCCCTGGGGTGAATTTCCTATCTCCCATCCAATCATCAAGATTTTTCTTGAAGAGTGCTAATGAGGAGCTTTGTTTGATATAAATAGGTAGTTTGTTCCAGGGTATGGGAAGTCTCTGGGACAGGAATCTATCCCTCCAGCATGTTCTGTTTATTGTGGTGACAAGGTTTAGGTCCCTAGATTATGTAGTTTAGAGGGATTGGGATGTCTTTAAGTGGAGCATGTCCAAAAGCTTTGGGATTGACATAGCTTTGTGTGTTAGGCAGAGATCGCTTCTGAGTAGGCAATAAGCGACAGAGTAAAGCTGCAGTTTTTTGAGACGGTCTACATAGGGCATCTGTTTGAGGCTGGTAATCCTCTTTGTGAGGTATCTCTGCGGCCTTTCCAGTTGTTGTAGATATCTTGTGAGGTACATACCAAAAGGGGTGTTGTACTCTATAATGGGTCTAATGAGTAGAGGGGATGAGAAACCTTTTGTGATGAGGTGTGCCACGTAGAAGGATTTACTGACTACTGTGGTGATGTGATTATCAAAGGAGAGACTACTGTTCACCTGTGTCCCAAGGTCTTTTATCACAGTTTCGGTGTTAAGTAGACTACCGCCTATGTGGTAGTTCATGGGTACAGAGTTTTTACCAAAAGGGATGACAATGTACTTTTTGGCATTAAGCTTGAGGCCATGGCTTTGACACCAGGCATCTGTCTCAGCAAGGCCCTTTTGTAGGCTGTCCACATCTTTTGGAGTTTTGATTATGGCTCCTAGTTTGCAGTCAACTGCAAACTTCATTAGCCAAAGACCTTCTGTGTTAGCCTGTACTTCAGAGAAGTAGACACCAAACAGGAGAGTACCCAGGTCTGAACCCTGTGGTACTCCACTTGCCACTGGTCTGAAGTTGGATTTGGAGTCTGCTACTTTCACAGTGTGGGTTCTGTCAGTGAGCCAGTTGGCATCCCATCTTGTGACATAGGGATTTATACCTAGCTTAGTGAGTTTGTCTATAATTCCAGAGCGGGGGATGGTGTAGAAAGCCTTGGCGAGATCTAGATAGGCTTTGTGGACCACCTTACCCTCATCTACGGCTTTGGTGACTGCTTCAAAAAAGTCTATCAGGTTTAGGAGACATGATCTGCCTTTTACAAACCTGAACTGGGTGGGGTCCAGAGTTTGGAGATTACCGATGTCATTGTTTATAAGTTCCATGATGATACATTCCATAGCCTTGCAGACCAGGCTCATCAGGCTAATGGGGAAGTAGTTTCTGGAGTCCATTGTGGCTCCCCCTTTGTGGAGTGGGATAACCATCGCTGTGCATGATTCAGTGGGCACATAGCCTGAGGTGAGGCTATGATTGAACATGGTTCTTAGGTGGGGTGCTGGTTCATTCTGTAGTTCATGTAGAACTCAGCCTGGGATGTTGTCAGGTCCCATGGATGCTGTGTTCTTGGCTTTGGAGAGTGTGTTTTTTTACCTGTGCAGCCATGATTACAGGAACTTTGCATTCTTCCGGTATAGAGATGGACCCTTTAGGGGATGAGAGGGGGTAAAGTTAGCACTGAACCTATCTGCCAGGATGTTGGCAATATCAGTTGGTTCTGTATATTTAGTGCCACTGTGCTGTAAGTCAGAGCAGATCTGAGAGTTGCCATTGAGATTCTTGACATAGCTATAGAATGCTTTGTGGTTGTGTTTAGAGTCAGTGGCGATTTTGTTTTCGTAACTAGCTTTGGAGGATTTTATGAGGGCTCTCAGCTTCATACTGAGGCTGACCAGGGAGTTCCTCCAATCATTTTACTTTTTTTTGAAACAGTTTCTTTCTTCTGTGGATTGTTAACAGATTTTCTCCCCACAGGACTAACAGGTAAATAAATGTCTGCAGTAGCTGTATGAAAGGTACAGTAATGTCTGTGTCCAGATGTAGTGGTGTGTAAACTGCTTTTCTCAGCAAGGTGATAACACTCTATTAATAAAATGACATGAAGTGCAGTACTATATCAAGTTAATAAGACAAATTAAATGGTCTTTTGTTGGTACGGCTGTATAGCTGGTGCGACTGTGAATGTCTGCTGATAGTCTAACCCCATGCTTGCCAATGACAGCAGGATAAGTGCAAACTCTCTGTCCTGTGCACAATACATGTCTCTCAAGTGTCAAGCTGTCACAGATAGTGATCACTGCTGCCAAAAACCTTGCACACAGATATAAACTCAGTTGAAATATGTCAGTAGCACACCCACACAGCATCAGTGCAGAGTACACCTTGGTAGTCAAATATGTTCTCCTGACATGTAATAGTCCCTTGTAGTTATGTACCTGCAGGTGTTATGGCTTGGCGAATACCATCCAGTCTGGATAGCTTGAGAGGTATGTACATGCTACAGAAGCTATAAGGAACTTCTAGACATAAAGTAAGGGCAGACCTGTAAAGTACTGAGCTGTACTGTTGTGAAAAATATAGCCTATATAGTTGGTAATAGAATGTCTTTCTCTCCCCCTACCCCTTATCTGCATCACAAATTATTATTCTTATACTCCTGGTATGGTTCCATTTTCAAATACGTTGTTCTCAAAACCTAATGTTGGGCCTTGTGTTGTATTATTGGCTGTATATTATAACAGTTGCATACGAACATACCTTGTTGAAATACCAATGTTGTTAGCAATTTGCTGTAACTGTTACTGGCATGCTGTTACAATACTGACTGTTATTCCATTTATGCCTGTGTTCTGTATGCTATGCAATTCTATTGTTCTGGGTTAATTGGAACACCCATGCATGGTGTTGTAACTAAAGTTGAAATGTTCTGTTCATGGCTAACCACTACACTTTGAAAAACCTCAACACCACAGAACGCTTGGGTAGGCAGGTTCCGATGGATCCCCCTATCCCACCTCATCTGGCCATGGTACTGGATTCCAGGATGTCTGGGACCCAACCTGGAGCTGCCTTTTCCATTGGTCCTGCACCACCCTCGGGTGGAACTGCCTCAGGGGACAGGGCATGGCCCTCGCCTGGACGTGGGCATGGAGAGGATGTCGTCACCCAAAATCAGTTCCCAGGGATGGTGCGCAGAGATATCCAGCATGATTTGGATGACTGACTGTGCCAGATCAAGGGCAGACTGCTGCACCTGGAGGGGCAGGCCATCCCCAGCACACAGCCCCCAGCACAGCCACCTTCAGGGCTGTGAAGGGGCAGTGTTAACTGCCCATGGGTGGGGATATCAGTCACACTGTTTCCACCTGGGGCACTTGGTCTGCCATTCTCAAACACCCTTCCCGTCCAAGGTGTTCACCCCCTTCATGTGCCATACACCGCCCCTGTCTGCTGTCTTGTCTGTCTGCAAATGCAACATCTCCTACCCAACTTACCTCCCCAAATGTACCTACAACCCTTCTCCAACATTCCAATCTCTCCTTAAAAAAAAAAAAAAAAAAAACAGGGCATTTGTCCTGCAAAAAAAAAAAAAAAATCGCTCCATACATAGCTCTCCATTTCGACTCCATGTACACTGTCATCAGTCAATCATCCCAGCAATTAATCCACAAAGGTATGTTACCCACACCCCTCCCAGTGGGATGTGAGGCTCACAATTCCAAATTGTCCAAAACATCTACAGCTATTGCTGTAGAAGAAATGGAGAGCTATGGTCCTTTCCTACACCCATCCTGCACATCCCTACCTGCCTTTCATATTGTTTTCCCCCTGCTTGCCCCCATTTCAACACTTTCCTGTCACCCCTTTTTTCTTTTCTTTTTTTTGGAAATAGCACTGGTTTAAGTGGGATTAAGAGCTGCTTAGCATCATGGCGCATCACACAAACCCATGCAAACCTGCTTAAAACTGCTTTAATCACCATATCTGATTTTGACACGTTTATGCACATCAATAAATAAGATCTTTCTTGTCTAGTCTCAAACCCAGGACCTTATGATATACAGCATAGGGTATTAGCCCACTAGGCCAACAAAGCTGCAGAAAATGACTGATGTTTCTATAAATATATCAAGCATTACAGTGATGTCACATCAGGAAAAATATTCACCCCCCGCTAAGTATTGGATGCAGGGTCTTCTATAGTACAGCATAGTGCATTAGCCCACTAGGCCAACTCAGCTCAAGGAAATAGCTGCTGTTTTTATAAATACATCAAGCATTACAGTGATGTCACATCAGCAAAAATGTTAACCTTGTCATATATTGAACTCAGGACCATGTCAACTACAGCATAGTCCACTATGCCAACTCAAGTCAGAGGTGTAAGTGGTGTTTTTTTTTCAAACATATCCTGTTTGCCAGTGACACACTACTTCTACATATAATGGGATAAATGACAGCATACTTGGGTCTGTGATGGAGACACAAAACCAGTACACAGCCAAATACATGTTGATGGATGTACTGCAGGCCTACAATATAAGGTAGAGCTGACAACTGAACAGACTGTTGCAGAATGTCCACAGCTGGCCAACCTACTTATGGCATTGTTGTTATAACACCTATCCTGTGTGCTGAAGTAATGGCACATCAGGGCAGATTGAAGTTACAAAAGGATGATAGACAGATCAGTGGCACACGTTGTACCCATCTGAACACACATGTTCATGCCAATCTGTGTAACACACTGTATGCATGCACATATGTCTTGCAACTACACCTCTCATAATAATGACTCAGTAGCTGTAACTGTTACATTCCTAGCATGTTTGACATCTGAACACCCACAGCCCTGGCCCACAGTCCAGTCTGCTGCACAACAACTACATTCTTGCAAATACAACATAGAAATAACTGAGTCCTGCAATCTCCAGCAGAACTGGTTGGTGATACTGCAGTCACTGCCACCCACAGTTGCACATCAAAAGCCTGGAGTGTGGGACACATCACAAATATGAATACATGTCCTCAATGTTGCCTACCACTCTCTGGATGGCACTATTACTTAACATATGTACCAGAAGCACATGCCTCACCTGGACTGTTATGGGTACCCTCAACCTGGCTATGCTGTGAAACAAGAACTGACACTGCTCCCTCACTGACATATACAGCTTGCTGTCCACTAATGTCTTCACAATCCCCATTATGACTCCTGGCCAGATTGCAGTAGTTGTGGCCTGCTACACATGCAGCAGTATGATCAGCTACCTGCTACAGACCTACCATAGCTCCCAAACACCTAGAACAGGGCATCTACACAACACCCATACATAAATGGTTGGGTGGGGTGATATATTCAGGTGACAGGGACATGTGTCACAGCCTCACCCTACAGACATACACAGTTGATAGGCCATCATCAACTGCAGCAGCATGCACATGCAGATAAAATGATGTATAACACTCACATCTGCCTGTCTCCTACCTGACCCCAACACACATTGTTAACAGTATACTGCCATAGAATCGGAAGGTCTGTTAACAATGGGCAAACATAGCATGCAAAACTGTGGACATACCACATCAATCTAAACAGTGAATAGCAGTTCTACCTACCTTCTGTTATGCTTTAGCTCCCACACCTCAATGATATCCTCCTCACAGGCCAGGAAAAGGGCCAAGGCCTACATGAAGGCCTTAATTATAGCACTGTGTTGCCATGCCATTGACTAAAAAAATGCAACCCAGCTGCTCAGGATGCTATTAGCAAGTGTGAATCACAGATTGGTGCACAGGCAATCACCTGTTAATGAGCATTACCTTCAAAGGGCAAGTTGCTGCCTGTAGTAAAGAGGTCTGTGACATTTTTCATGAAGACAGACTGCTATTTCCAAGGGAAACTACCAGTGGATTTTTGCTCATGAAGGAGTACATTACTATACCAGGTGTGTCAAAGAATTAACCATGTACTCAAACGCAGATGTGGGGATTGAGTACTGGGAAATAGGAATTTCAACACTAGTCTCAACAACATATCACGGAATAATATGTTTCTGTTAGTCTGCTGTCCAGCACCTACAGTCTTCCCTTTTGGCTCTGTCTGCAGTGACATAGATTGCAGCTCTGGCCCCTGAGTTCCCTTAGCAATGGTCAGCTCATGTATGCATGCTACTGGATTATTTCTTGTACAATAGTGACAGTAGCTACTGGTGGATACAGCTGGCATATCACATCATGTACTGTCAGTGAGCGCCTCTCAGTCTGTGAATGTCATACAGGGTTAGTTCAAAGATTGTCCAGGTGTCCATGTCTGTTCCTGACATACTCTGGCTAAGTCACTGTGTACTTCACACCTGTATCTTATTGTCTGACAACTATGGCTAGCATACATGGTGACTCCCTGCAGCAGGACAGCAGGTTATAGGCAGTAGTAGTGGAGGGACATAGGCTCTGCCTCAGCAGCAGTGTGCACATATTGAGCATACAATGTAAGGGAATGGATGCAGTACAGACATTAAAGTACCACTACTGTGTTCCAATGGGTCTGGCATGTCAGAGACACATTCCAAGCACTCTGGGGACAACCATTACATACTGTCCAACTGGTTTCCAGACATCCACATTTCTCTGAAAGGGGTTCTATATATATCAGGCACATGTATGCATTTTGCAAACATCTGGGTTCTGCAGATGTCAGACACCTATGAGGGGGAAACCTTACACCACATATGCACTGTTCTCAGTTATTGTGTAGCACAGATGTTGCTGGAATGTCCACATGCACGTGTAGTCCCACTCACCTATTTGTTGGATGTTGGCTGTATGTCATAGTACTGTAACATTGCCCATAGGGGACACACCATAGTCGATGGCAGTGATGTGTGTGGACACATAACAACACAGTCGGTCACAGCACACAGGCCATGCCTGGTATACCTAGGACCATATGAGGTTACTAGGCTATGGACCCTGAGCCCCCATATGCCAAGGCCAGATGTTAGCTCATGTGCATGCAAGGCAGTACCTGATGCCCCAGTCCAACAGGGAAACAGGTGTTATCCCATGGGTGTATGTGCAGTTAACCAACCAGTTATCCAGTTTCCGCCTGCAAAGGTGTAAATAGATGCCCTCCCTGATGTGAACAGGATGACTATTCTACAGCAGGGTGAGTGTGTGGGACACACATCCGAGCCACCAACAGGCCCAGTTGATCTTCACACACTAGGTTGAGGGTGTCTATGTGTGTTAGAGTGGAGCTTGAGTTGCACTTGTGCAGCAGTCTCACCAATGCTGAGTCTGTGACTGCCTTGCATGCCAGACAGTGGCCACCACTGAGTAGTATGTATGAAACTGGTTAGTAGATTGGGCTTATAGCCTATCTGTGTATGGTAGATGTTTGATGCCTTGGTATTCACTGGTGGGGAACCTCTGTGATGTCCCCAGATGCTGCATGTGCTGTGTGAGGTGAATGATGAATGGGGCATTTTACACAATAAAGAGCCTTATTGTGGGGAATACAGGGATGTTAGGACCCCATGTCCCTGGATGACATACCCTTATGTATGAGGTGGGCCATGTAGAAGGTTTACTATACAACAGAAGCAACCATGGTGGTTAAAAGTCATGTTGCCATCAACCTGTGTTTATGGATCACTCACAACTGATTGCATGCCTAGGATGTTGCTAGTACTGTAATAATATGTGGGAATGTCACACTCTCCAAAGGGGTTGACACTGCACTCCCTGGCATGTGGCCTGAGGCCATGTTTCTGGCACTAGTCATGTTTCTGTGTGAGATCCTAGGCAGATGTCCACATCACTAAGGAATCTGGTGACAGCACACAGCCTGCAGTCATCTGCAGACATGGCCGGCCATAGGCCAGTGGGTGTAGTCTGTACCTCAGAAGTGTACATCACACATAACAGAGGCCCAAAGACAGAACAACAGGTTACACCACTAGTTATGGGTCAACCGCTTGAGGTGGAGTCCCCTATGTGGATTAGTTGGGTCATATTAGCATGCCAGGGTGCTGCCTCTATGGTAACACATGGTGTGATGCATACTTGGCAGCGTATATCTATTATGGCCAAGTGGGTTACACTGTCAAAGATGTTGTCCAGGACAGGGTAGGCAGTGCACACTGTTACCACCTGTCCATGGCTTTGGTGACTGTATCAAAGAGATCAATGGAGTGTAACAGACATGATCCCTTCCTTGACAAAGCCTAACTGTGCATGATGGAGTGTGTGGAGGTCACCAATGCCCTTGTTAATGAGGTTCACTGTAAACTCTGCTATGGGCTTGCAGGACAGCTTAGTTAGGCTGCTGAGTGTATAATGTGACAGATTGGTGGATGCCATAACTTACTGTAAATGTGTGACAGTGGTTGCCCTTCACATCTGGTACAAAGGTGGTAGTCAAGCCTCCTTTGAACACAGTGCCTTATGGTGTTGCAAGGTTAAGCTTAGGCTCATGTAGGATGCATCCTGTGATATTATATTATAGGCTCTTGTGGTGGATGTATACCATGATGTTCACATAGCAGTGGTGACCTGTTCCCTACATATAGGAGAAGGGGTCAGATGCTGTGGACATCCTGATGTACTGTTGGGGGGGGTCAGGGGGTGAAAACCTACATTGACTCTGTCAGGCATCAAGTATGCTATACCTACAGCACTGGTATAGCTGCTGTCCGTCACCACCACAAGTGAGCAGATGCAAGTGCTTCCTGAGATGTTGCAGACCTATGTGCAGAACGGGAGATGACTGTCTGTAGTGGATGTCAACAATGTGGGATCTTGGTTTGCTGTGTAGGTTTCCAGTAGTGATCCCATTCACTTGTTCATGCTAGGGAAACATTGCTCCATAATGGGTACCTGTTCCTACTTTGTTTCAGACAGCAGTATGTCTTCCCTGTTATACACACTTATGTATTGCAGATGTCCACCGCACAGGTGTACATATCCTTGCAGAGGATGATGTAGTCCTGTCGGGTATACCTGACTCGATGCATCTATAAAAATGCACATATAGTACTTGTGTGTATGTGTGGATATTGGTGCCAGTCCCTACAGAGGAGCTAGTACCTATGAAGCTGTGTATACCACCCCTCGGGAGGCTGTATTCCATGTTGGAGGTGTATGCATGCCTGACCCTAGCTAGATGGGTATTGTGGGTGATGGTGACTGCAAATGTGAACACATGATGGTTGCTTTGACATGGAGGATGACACTGTAGGGATGCTGCAGTGGTAACCTGTGCTGTGTAATATCAACTGAGCCACACCTTCACCTCATGTGGGAGTAGCCCCTAGCTTCACCGAAGTGCTTGTAACTCCACTGTTGATGGCTCTCTGGCCATTTGTGTTCTGGCATTGTTGTCTCCCAGTGTATGTTTGGGTCATTCAAATGACCCAGGATCAGGGTACACACCCAAATCATAATACAGTTGATGAGGTCCATATAGGCAGAATGGGCTTTCTAGTCACATGCTGTGGCCAGTAGCTAGCTAGGATTTGAATATCTGTGTTGGCAATGGTGAACTGCACCTGCAGTTTCCCCTGTGCAGCTTACTGCCTGTACAGCATGGAGGTGTGTATGTGTCTCATTTATACTGAAATCACATGTCCCAGGTCATTTCCACCCACACTTTGGGGTATGACTGTATGATAGGACAGTTGAACAGCTTTGAACCATGTGTGTGTGACTGCACAGATGTCAGCATTTCCCATGTTTAATAATGCTTGCATTGAGGGCAGAGTCATATGTAGACTCATAGAATTTAGCAGCATGGCCTTCAATGTGTGTTGTGCTGACAGTTGTATGTTGGTAGTGATAACCTCACCAGTTTTCCTAATGAAGGCAATATGGGAGTGGTGTGAACTATTGCCAGATGCCTGAAGGCCAGTTGAAATAGATGGAGGCCATCTCTGTTGAAGCATCGCGGTCTGTTGACCATATCATCCCAGGCTCACAGGTACTGGAACTCCCTGGAATATCACATGAAAAAAGGCCACATGTTAATGTCAATCATTTTCTGAATGTACTGCGGCATCAGTCTGGGTGACAGCAAAATGGTGCATAACACCAGGGACATACCTGTCTGGGACACATAATCAGTGTGCTCACTCATGTCTCATTGCATATAGTCCAGGGACGTACATCCCGGGTTAGGCACACCAACATGGACTGTGACAGACTCATGACAGTACCTGTTGGTGAGAGACAGCACTGGATATGCGATATGGCAGATTCTGTCATGTGACACACAAGTAACTGTGACCGTCGGGTCTATATTAGTCCATCGAAATGGCTGATGATTGAACACCAGATGTTCGAACTGTGAAGTTCGAACACTGATTATCACAAAGCTACGGAACAACAAATTCTTTCCCAGGGAAAGAATTCGGTGGGCCATTTCTGTGCCTTTACAATTATCAGGAATGTGGTGGGAAGTTATGGGTCAGGTTCAGGTAAGTGTGCAATTGTGTGGACGTTAGGGTTAGGGCGCAGGTTAGGTGAGTTAGGGTTAGGGCACGGGTGAGGTGGGTGTGTGGTAGTGACAGACTTTAGGGTTAGGGCGGGATAGGTGAGTTAGGGTTAGGGCACGGGTTATGTGAGTGTTCGATTGTGATGGATCTTAGGGTTAGGGTTTGGGTTAAGGTAAGTGGATGGATAGTAGTGTATGTACAGTTTAGTGTAGGGTTAGATGTAGGATTTTAAGTGTTTGTGTGTGGATTGCTGTTTTTTTGGTGAGCTTGTTTTGTGTGTGTGTTTCTTAGAACAGCTATTTTTTTTTCCCTGGGAAAAAAATCGCTGTTCTAAGACTTCAATGTTTTTGTACTCCGTGGTTAAAAGTTTTAACATATGGTGTTTGAACTTCAGCCGTTTCAGTGAACTGATATAGACCAGTGACCATCCACATATACAGCCAGATGAGAGGCACATCAGTGTGTCCCACAATGGAGTCTCCTATTTGTAATATGTTTGACATGTAGTGACCCCTTTGTGGCTGTGGAACACAGGTGTGTGGCCACATGTGGCATGTACTGTGTAGGGTTGTGGCATTCATGTGTGGCTTTGTCTTGCAGGTCTCCTTTGTTTGTAGATGTGTATGTTGGGGACCTCTGCATATGTGTGTGTGTGTGTGTGTGTGTGTGTGTGTGTGTGTGTGTGTGTGTGTGTGTGTGTGTGTGTGTGTGTGTGTGTGTGTTGTGTAGGTGAAGGTGGTGTGTGAGGTGTACTGATTGTGTTCACAGCCTGTTTGGGGACAGATATGTGGGCCTGACTGGGACAGAGCATGGACTGTAGGTTCCTAATGTCATTGTATTTCTCACACAGTGTGCTCCTTGCTGGTGTATGTAGATGGTTGTCAATCCATGTTACTGAGGTAGGTGCTGCAATGTGCCAGGATGCCCATATCAACAGGACTGGCAGGGGAAACTATAGGACATTGTCCAGCCATATAGTGCAGAATCTGAGAGAGGAAGGCCAGGGAGACATAAGGGATGGTCCTACAGCCCAGGTGCTTAATACAACAGTGGAGGCTCACACCACTGCATACAATGTAGACATGCTATCAGTAATAGGTGCAACAGGACAATGCAGTTGAACACCTTATAAGACATGCAGCAAGTAGCAGGAAACATCAAGATCAGGAGGGCAATGCATGACGTATTGCCACTGTGTTGCTGATAGCCACACACATACTGTGGTGATAGCTGGCAGGGTAAGATGTGTGAGTTTGCGGTGATAGTGGTGGCAAATGTGGATGTGCAAGGTATGTACATAATGGTGAGCAATATATGTGGTCCTGTGATGTGTTCCCCTCTTCATGTCTTTCAGGTGGGATGTACCCCCGGAGGAATCTACCTATCTCAGAAGCCAAGCCCGCCACCATAATTGATGCCCTGAAACTCCATCATCAGGTGCTGTTTTCAAGGAGTCGGCATAACCAGCAGGAATGCGCTGCACTGTGGCAGATCTTATGGCATCAGTTAATCATGGGGGCCAGCATGACAGGAGCTATGAGCAGGCCTGGCACCAGGCCACAGATCTGATGCATCATGCATGGCAAAGGGCCACAGCTGTGGCCAGGGACCATGCTGGCACCAGTGAAAGGCCTGCTACACAACAGCCATTCAGCCACAGAAGAGCTCCTAGCAAACCTGGGTGCAGTCACCAGCTCTCAAAAGTCAATAACACCATATGTCATGGAAGTTGGTGGCATAGCTTCCACAGCCAACGAGCAACCAGGTAAGCATCCAGTTGTCATCATGTTAATAGTGTAGCATTTATAGTGGCAGCCTTTGCATACCTGTACACATATGTCAGTTCAATCTGCTTTTGTGGGGGGGGGGGGTTTATAAAGCACACATGTGCACACATATTGTAAGTGTCAGCAATGTGGGTAGTATCACAGTTTGTACTGTACATGTTGATATATGCAGATATTATCCTGTACCAATGCAACATTTGTGTCTGCTGACAATACCTCTCCCACAGAAATCCATAGGTACCTCTGGTGTAGTCAGGGTCCATCATGCTGTAGTTGGTGAGTGTGACACTGTTTTGTTATGGGCCATCTATACCCTAGGCATGTTAAGTGCTGCCAGTTTACCATAGGCACAACTGTTAAGCTTAGCCATATTGCAATACTTGCATGTTCACTTGTAGAGGGGTTCACTGCAGTGCATTACATCAGTAATCACAGTAGCATATTTGCAGGAGCTGCAACATATTAGCACATATTTTTGTGAAGGTGTAGGCAGTCTGCTCTAAAGAGGTGCATTACTATTGTAAAAATGGGTACGCTGCGTTTTAGGTGACAGTCCATCACATACACTGATATAGGTTCATAGTTTCATAGGTTGGTACTAGGCTATTGGCCATAAGGCCTATACAAGCCTAGCCATTACAATTCCCTGGCTATTTCTTCCCAGAATATTTACTTCCCTGGTCCCCTGTCTAGCAGGGTGACTGACATGATCCCTGGGGAGAATTTCCTCTCTCCCATCCAATCCTCAAGGTTCCTTTTGAAGAGGTCCAAACAGGTGCTCAGCTTGACCTGTATGGGCAGTTTATTCCAGAGTATGGGGAGTCTGTTGGTCAGGAACCTATCCCTCCAGCATGCTTTGTTCATTGTGATGAGTAGGTATAGATCACTGGAGCATGTGGCTCTGAGGGATTGGGATTTCTTTAAGCGTAGCATGTCCAACAGCACTAGGTTTGACATGGCCTTGTATGTTAAGCAGAGATTGCCTCTGAGTAGGTGATATGTGACAGAGTATAGCTGGAGTTTTTTTAGATGGCCAGCATAGGGCATCTGCTTTAGGCCTGTGATTCTTTTATTGAGGTATTTCTGTGGCCTTTCCAGTTGTTGCAGATGTCTTGTGAGGTACATACCAAAGAGGGCATTGTACTCTATAATGGGTCTAATGAGGGATGAGAACAGTGGGACAATGACCTCCTTTTTTCTGGATGAAAAGCCCTTAGTGATGAGGTGTGCCACATAGAAGGATTTCCTGACTGTTGTGGCTATGTGGTTATCAAAAGTGAGACCACCGTCCATCTGTGTCCGTAAGTCCCTTATCACACTTTCGGTGTTTAGTGTACTGCCACTTATGTGGTAATTCATGGGTACATGTTTTTTCCCAAAGGGGATAACTATACATTTCTTGGCATTGAGCTTGAGCCCATGACTCTGGCACCAAGCATCTGTTTCTGTAAGGCCCTTTTGTAGAATATCCACATCATTTGGGGATTCAATAATGGCTCACAGTTTGCAGTCATTTGCAAACTTAGTTAGCCAGAGTCCCTTAGTGCTGGCCTGTACTTCAGAGAAGTAGATGCCAAACAAGAGTGGTCCCAAGACGGAACCCTGAGGTACTCCGCTTATCACTTGTCTGGAGCTGGATTTTGAGTCAGCTACTTTTACAGTGTGGGTTCTGTCAGTAAGCCAGTTGGCAACCCATTGAGTGACATAGAAATTAATGCCCAGCTTAGTAAGTTTATCTATGATTACAAAGTGGGCGGATGGTGTCAAAGGCGTGGTGAGGTCCAGATAGCTTGTGCGGACCGCCTTACCATCGTTCATGGCTCTGGAGACTGGTTAGAAGAAGTCAATCAGGTTGAGGAGACAAGATCGGCCCTTTACAAAACCAAACTGGGTGGGGTACTGTGTTTTAAGGTTGCCAATGTCTTTGGTTATAATTTCCATGATAATGCATTCCATGGCTTTGCAGATCTGGCTCGGCAGACCGATGGCATGATAGTTCCTGGGATCCAAGGTGGATCCTGCCTTATGGAGTAGGATAACTGTAGGTGTACGCCACTCATTGGACATGAAGTCTGATGTGAGGCTATGATTAAACATGACACTTAGGTGAGGTGCCATTTCATTTTGTAGTACATGTAGTACACAGCCCTTGATGTCATCTCGTCCCATGGATGTTGTATTCTTAGCTTTGGAGAGCGCATTTTTTACCTGTGTGGCCGTGATTACCGGAATTTGGCAATCTTTTGGTATTGAGATGGGCCCTTTAGTGGGTGAGAGGGGGGGGTGAAGTTGGCACTGAATTGATCAGCCAGGATATTGGCAATATCCTTGGGCTCAGTATATTTAATGCCATTCTGTTGTAGCTCAGAGCAGATCTGAGCATTGCCATTTAGATTCTTGACATAACTACAGAATGCCTTGTGGTTGTCCTTGGAATCTTTGGCAATTTTATTTTCATAACTAGCTTTGGAGGATTTTATGAGGGATCTCAGCTTCTTACTCAGGCTGGTAAGGGAGTTTTTTGCACCCTGGGATTTTCCTCTTTTCTGCAACAGTTTCTTCCTTCTGTTGTATAGTTTGTTTATGGCAGGTGACCACCAGATTGGGTTCCTGTTTTTGGAGGAGACCATCTTGGTTCTGTTTAGAATGGCATGATTCATGCATGAGTGGATGTGCTCGTTCAGTGCCTTAGTGTAGGATTCAGCAGTCGAACTTTCAGTTCCCGTCTGCATGGATGTCATGAAGTTTGTCACTTCTGACTTGAGTAGCATGAAGTTGGCTTTGGAGAAGTTTTTTATGAAGGTTTCCCTTTTGGGGGGTGCGGGTGGGATGTGGACATCAAGGGTGATTAGCTTATGGTCAGACCTGACCAATGAGAGGGTGACCACTGGTGTGGAGCATTGATCTCCCATGTTGGTAATGACCAGGTCTAGGATATTTGAGCCCCTGGTGGGACTATGGATTAGTTGGTCCAGGGTGTTGGAATTTATGAATTCCAAGAACCGTTGGGCAAAGGTGTTGGTACCCGAGTAGTTTTCCCAATTAATGACAGGGTATTTGAAATCACCCAGTATTAGGGTGCTTGGTTGTATCTTAATATTTTCTAGTATGTTTAGAAAGGTGTAGTGAGAATCTTGGGGCATGGTGGAGGATCTGTAGCAAGCTATAATTTGGATTGCAGTCTTATCTAGTGTTAGTTGCACCTGTAGAATTTCAGATGCATTGTGTTGGGCAACTAGCCTGGAGGTGTGAATATCCTTGGTGAATATGCACACTCGTCTGCCTTTAGTGCTTTGGTCATAGTTTGGTGGCCGGAAATTGTGGTAAGAGTTGGAGCCTGGTATTGCAGGGGTGCTCTTTGAAGCCTTGAACCAGGTCTCAGTTACTACACAAATATCGATGTTCTCCATTTTTAGGAGTGCCTTGAGAGAGTGCATTTTGAGATTCAGACTTCTAGCATTGAGTAGCATTACCTTCAGATGTTGCATGCTTATATCTGTTACGGTGGTGGTTTTGTCCTTTGAGCCTTGCCTAAAAAAGGCACTGTAGGGGTGGTAAGAGCCTTAGCCAGTAACCTGAATCCCAGGGGTGACAGGTGCAGACCATCTCTGGCAAAGCATCATGGTTTGTCAATCATGTCGTTACAGGCAGACAGATACTGGATCTCCTTTGAATGACACCAGAAACATAGTCAATTGTTGAAGTCAATCATTTTGTCCTTATATTGTGATATCATTCTGGGCGAAGGCAGGATGTTGCTCATGGCTAGGGTCATACCTGCCTGGGCCACATGATCCGAAAGCTCTTCCATGTCTCTTTTCATGTAGTCCAGGGAGGTACGTCTCAAGTCATTCATTCCAACATGGACAATCACAGAGTTGTATTTGTACTTGTTGTGGAGTGACTTGAGTGCATGCATTAAGTGGAGGATCCTGGCACCCGACAGGTAGCTGACAGTAATTTTCTTCTTGTTCAGCCTGGTGAGTGGGACATCAGTGTGCCTGACTATAGAGTCAGCTATGACTAAAGTGTTTGGTGCATTGTCTTGCCTTAGGGGCTGTCGTTTGGTGGCACACTGGAGTTTTGACTATGTGTCACTTTGGTTGTGATTAGTGTTTGTGTTTCAGCTTCGGAGGTCCTTGTTGCTTGGGCAGGTTAATGTTAGAGGCCTCCGCATAAGTAGGTTTAGTGCTACTATGTGTGGATGTTGGTGGTGTGAGTTTTGAAAGGCTATGTGTTGTTTGAGGTGTAGTGCAGGTGTTAACCTTCTCCTCTTGACTGTCTAGCACAATCTTGGCTGGAGAGAGCTTTGCTTCCAGTTTGGCTATGTAAGTGCATGTCACTTATCTGACAGGTGTATAGTAGTAACCACATTAACTGGAAGTAGCTGCACTTCATGTTGTTAAGGGCCTGTCTTGTGTGTGTCTGCTGTGGTCTCCATATGTGTATTGCATGGCATCAGTCATAATGTGAGATCTGTATAATGTATTTGTGGCACCTCAACTGTATGTGTGTCATACCACTCAACTGTCTCTGATTTCCAAGGATGTTCCTGGTTTAGACTCTAAAATGTAGTTCTGTCTCTCTTAATCCCTCCTAAAACTGGTGACTCTTGGAGGAAAGGTGGTGAATTATACGCAAGAAATACATAATGGCAGTAAATAAGCATTATATATTTCTTTTATTTCACAAAATGTATAGTAATTAACATTATTTTACTTGTCAATGTCTCAAGTTAATAGTATTAATATTTTACAAATGTCCCTGCTTTTTTCTGGCTTTGTCCCTGATTCTGTTGAAATATGTCCCTGATTATTTGAGAGCTATGATGTGTGTGTGTGTGTGTGTGTGTGTGTGTGTGTGTGTGTGTGTGTGTGTGTGTGTGTGTGTGTGTGTGGATCAGCAAACACTATAGTGCAGGACTTAATGTAGTCATGTTGTCTTCCCCTCACAGGTGAACATGTGGGTTGGAGTGTGCCCCCCTTACAACCTGATGGCAGTGTCTCATCAGACTCTGATAATGATGGTGGCCATAGTGTGGCACAGGGGATATTGTTGGGGACTGAATCTGTCCCATTGGTTGACATCCCACTTCCTCTCCTAATGTTCCCACACACAGTCAGTATGCCCACACATACCCAGTCCCCAGCAGCCACAGATATTGGACAGTCAGAGAGTGGTGGCATCAAACAGAAGAGTGTGCCGACTATGGCATCTATGACCGTAGACAGTAGCCATAACCAGTGAGCTGTCAGAGGTGTCACAGCATGTATCACCTGACACATGTTTCGGTCCATCATGGAGGAGCAGGCATGTTGTGAACGGTACACCAGATGGATGCTCAGGATCATGGATGCCACACTGCCTGGCATGCATGATACCATCCACAGCATTGGTGATGCCTTACATCATTTCGCTGATGTAGTGGATAGACGGTGGGATGAATCATTGTCAGTCCTTAACCATACAATACTTGTGCTTGAAAATGTGGTGGAAGTGTGGCACAGCCTAGGCCTTTGGCAACCTCACACCACACCCTGTGCATGTGATGATATATGTGCCACATCCCTTTCATCCATACCATCGATGCAAGGACATGCTAATATGTGTCTGATGCACAGGGTGAATATCATACAGTTAATGTCAGATTGTAATGCAGTAGTGTTATGCCCTGTGAGGTATTACCTGCTGGCAATTGTCATGCATACACATGAAAATGTATATACCATTGTGCCATGATGCTGTATTGCTCTTAGTACTGCTGACTGACTGTTGTCTCACAGACCTTATTCTGTTTCTGTTCCAGGTGTCTGTGTATCTAAATTGTTGGGACCTGCTGCCAATACAGAAGCTCAGGATGGCATACTGACAATGCAGAGAAATTTTTATCGCCAAGGTACAGCTGTATATGTGCATGTTTACCTGGGTGCATATGCATGGAACAGCGTGTGAGGGACAATGGGGGCAGACAGCATAAACTTGCATGTATACTCCTCGACACAGCATGCTACTCTTGATACATGTCACCGGGGAGTTCCGTAGGATCACAGGTACATAGGTCCCTAGGAGGTTACTATAGTACTGGCCCTGGGTCCCTTACAAGCCTAATCATTACTTTATCCTCAACAGAATCATCGATCAGCACCTATTGCCCCTGTCATTGATGGACACAGGTTGGACCCCTGGGATAGATTTCTGTTCTCCCATCCACTTATCAGAGATGGACTTGATGAGGGTCTGTATGGTACTCTGTTTGACATGTGTGATAAGTGCATTCCTGAGACAGGCAGCCCCTGGGAGACAAACCTGTCTCTCCAGCAGGTTTTATTGCTGTTGCATATGTGATTCAGACTTGTCATGCCGGTAATGCACAAAGAGTTAAATTCACATACATGGGGCAGCTGTTGAAGGGCTGAGCACAACATTACCATCTAGGCATGCTACAGCCCACCTGTGGACAATCTGTCCAATACCAAGTTGGGCACTACTGATTTGAGGCTGTCTGCATGGAACAAGTGTTGAAGGCCACGGAAAACCTTTATGGGTGTTAACATAGCCTTTCCAATTCCTGCAGATTTCTGCATAGGCACATACCAGACTGGCCATGATGATAATTTATTGTTGTACTGACTGAGGATTATACAGAGGTAATATCCACATTTCATCTGGATGCACTCCTTTTACCTATGTGGTGAACCACATCCAGGGCTTTTCTGACCACTGCCACTACTTGATGGCTGAATGCAACAATGTTATCAACCTAAGTACCAAGGTCTGTCAACACAGGTTGTGTGTTCATGGGGTTGCTATTGATGTGGGAAACAGTGAGGTCATGTCCTCACCATATGGCATGATGGTACTTTTTTCTGGATTCAGCTTGAGGCCAGGACTTTGGCACCATTCCATACCCACTGTATGACCCCATTGCAGTGTATTAACATCAGTTTGTGGGTCAGTGACAGACAGCACACTACTCACAGTTGCCACAGCTTTAGTCAGTACCTACATATGTGGGAGGTGGCAGTTATAATTCATGCCTTCATACATATGGGTCATTGGGGTGGAACCTACTCACAGGGCTTACACATTTCTACATATTGTACAGTCATAGGCAACACAGAGTAGGGTTGCCACCTTATCAAATGTGCAATGTGGGACATATCTTGTAGTATCGTGAGAGTTGGCAGGGCAAACCATACCCATGAGTGGAATGGACAGGTTTTCTCTTGGTTTGGCAATATGACAGTATCTTTGTGTCACATTACCATAGGTTATGCTATTTCTTATACTATTAAGGTGCTTCTGATGTGAGGTCACTGCTTTATGCAACTAGTAGACAACTTTAGGAAATGTTTGTGGGGACCTCAGTATTGTTTGAGTCATTGCCACAGGTCACACCTGGCCAAACATGGACTGCAACCTGCAGAGTGGGGCAGGTGGTGGCCATACCTATCACTGGTACAGATTTCTGCAGAATGTCCTGATGTTTGCCACATGTTTTTATTCCATTTGTAATAACATGTTTTTCTGGCACATTAGTGGCAAATCATTAAAGACTGACATTAGACAATAATGACAGATATTTTCACGTCAGACTTCATACCCTTCAGAAAATGCATGTGAATGCATGACCTGTTATGCTATCTACTTTCTATGTTTATCATAGCAATATTTAAAGATTGAGCCTAATATTTCACCTTTGTCCCACTTTTCTGTATGGCTTTATTCGGATAGCTTTCTCTAAGGGGTTGAGAGGTATTGTAGTGGCCCTAACACAGTCACACTGCTGCAAGGTGATATAGATACATACATACATATACACGCACACACACACACACACACACACACACACACACACACACACACACACACACACACACACACACATACCTGTAGGGGGGTACACATTCTAACACACACTCACAGAGTTGCCTGTTTTGAGGTTAGAACCCCTACCTATCTAGTTATGTATACTACAGACCACTGAACATATTGCATATGCCACAGTGCTTTTGTGTTTGAAAATGTCTAACTCACATGTGTCTAAGGTGGATGACATCTGTAGGCCCTGAACAGTTTGGCAATGGAGGAGTTAACAGGGTGAAACAGGCACACACAATGGCACAACCATTGCACATACACAGGTAAGACAGCCACACTGCTACAGGGGGTATGCATACACAGACACAGACACTCATACAGTTGCCAGTATTGGGATTAGAACCCTTAACGATCTAGTTGTATGTACTTGGGTGCTATGCACTTATTGCATGTACCACAGAACTTATATATTCTGGGTATACCTCACAACTTCTTAGAGTAATAAATCTGGACAATGCCTTTAATAATGGGGGTATAAAAGCCCAACAATAGGGGCACTTCTTACATATTGCTCTTACAAACTTAGAAAACTCATAGACTAACAGATATTGCATTAGCATGCATTTTGTGAAGGGTATGACGTCTGAAACTCAAATATCTGTCATTATTTTCTGTCTTCAACTCTGAATGATTTGCCAGAAAACCACAATTTTATGAGAAATGGACCAAATATATGAGGAAAACATCTGGACATTTTGCAGAACTCTGTACAATTGAGAGGTATGGCCTGCAGAGTGTCAAATGGTGTATCTAAGGTGGATGACATCAGCTGGCCCTGTATAGTAATGCAATGGGGGGAATCAACAAGGTGGAACATGCCTCAAAATGGTATAACCACCACACCCAGGACAGGCACAGGGGATATGTTTCATACACACACACACACACACACACACACACACACACACACACACACACACACACACACGCACACACACACACAAAAAACTGGCAGCATTGAGATTAGAGCCCCTACCTATCTGGTTGCATATACTATAGTGTTATATACTTATCACGTGCACCACAGAACTTATATGCCTGGAGAGTGTCTAAAGCTGCATCTAAAGTGGATGACATCAGCAGGCCCTGTAAAGCTGCACGATGGGGGGGGGGTTAACAGGCCTCAAAATGTATTGGCATTGCACACACATAGGTAGGAAATACACACAGCTGCAAGGGAATATACTTATTCAAACACTAAGTTGCTGTTTTTGGGATTATAATCACTACTTATATGTCATGACTATAGTGCTACATACATATTGTTTGTGCCACACAGTTATGGGGCTATGGAGTGTATAAATGTTCATATAAGGTGGATGCATCAGCAGGCCCTGTAAAGTAGGGCAATGGGGGGTTAACAGGGTGGAACTAGTCTCAAAATGTATTGGCATTGCACACACATAGGCAGGAAAATACACACAGCTGCAATGGTATATACTTTGACACACACACACACACACACAAACTGAGCTGCCATTAGTTGGGATTAGAACCACTACCTATCATAACTGTCTACACTATAGCACTATGTGCTTATCACATGTGCCACAGGGCTTACACATGTGGAGTGTGTCTATCACTGCTGTTGGGGTGGATGATATCAGTAGCTGCTGACAGTGGGACAAATGTTGTGGAGGACATTAGTCTTAAGGCCAAAACATGGGTGGCCATTACACAGACATAGCCCTGTTGGTGTGTGTATTCTGCTGTACATATAATACATACAGAAAAATACACACAAACAAACACACACACACACACACACACACACACACACACACACACACACACACACACACACGCACACATGGTGACTGATGTGAGATTACAACCCCTACCTACCTACCTACTATTACACAATGGGGCTCATCATAGTATTTGCAGGTGCCAATGGTTAAAATTGGTGTATATTTGGCTGCAGCAGAACATCACTCTATGCCTTTCAGGGTCTCTCTCTGTCTCTCTCAATGTCTCTCTCTCCTCTCTCTCTCTCTCTCTCTCTCGCCCTGTCTCTGCCTCTCTATAAATGGTATATTTGTATATGTTACCTATACATCTGTATGTATATCACACTCAACAGATTCAGATAAATCTTATATGTGCCACATATGGATAGATGGGTAAACATGTCTGATGAGGGTGGGGATAGAGAGTTAAGGTGTACATAGCTGTCTATATGCAGAAGGGATATATATAAATCCCAGTTATATAGTCAGATGTGGGTTCAGACATGGGCTGAAAGTAGATAAGTGTAGGAGCATGCCCAGTATGACCATCAATAGTAACACTGGGACTCCAGGCCAGTCCTACCTGTACTCCTGTCCAGGATGTTGTGTGCTACAGCTGATTGGCTGATGAACCTGTGCAAATAGTCCAGCACCTCACTGATGACATTTGTGGAATAGCATTATTCATGGTTTGAAATTCACTTGTCAGTTGAATTTGGTTAATATTACTTTTTTGGATGTGGAGCTGTATGTGGATAAGAGCTATGGGATTAAGTATAACCTGTATAGGAAGCTCACATCTATGAATCATTTTTTAGGTCCTTACCATTTGGTGAATTTAAGAGAATTCACCAGAATACTTCTAAAGATTTATTTAAAAAGGTATTTTTGAATGAGGTATATAATAGATTAAGCTCATGGGGGTATTCTCATAAAGTACTGATGGAAGCCTGGAATGGCATTGAGAATAACGGAAAGAGATGTGATAATAGTAGTTTGAATATGCAGGGGTTTCAGGGGAAGAGGGACAAGGAACAGGAGAGACTGTTCTTTGTGACAAAATATTCCCCCTTCTCAAACACCTTAGAGAAAATCATTAGGGAATCTTGGCATTTAGTATTTGAGGATGCAAACATGGGACATTGTTTTCCAAAACCTGTTACCTTCTCCTATTGGAGATATAACAATCTGAAGGAATTATTAAGTGGGGATGGTGTTTTTGTAGTAGAGCTCAGAGACTGGGTGCACAAGTATGTGGTAATTTGGTTTGCAGTAGGGTTAAGAATTTAAATGGGTGCAAAATAAATGTCAGGTTACACAGGGCTAGAGAGATCTTTAATTGTGATTTCCAGAATGTCGTGTACATTATTAGATGCGGTTGTCAGCAAATTAAATGGTATGTTGGGCAAACCAAGAGAAATGTTAAGGTTAGAATTATGGAGCATTTGGGGGGTGTTAGAAAGTGTAACATGAATAGTCCTGTAGCTTGCCAGTTTGTGTCCGCACATGGGGGCTCAGAGAGTAGTTTATTCTTTAGTGTGTTGGCATGGTCACTTTTGATATTTGGAGTTAGTTTTAGGATGAACTTAGGTTGGAATGTAGAATGATTTTAAATTTTAGAACGCTTTCCCCTAGAGGCATGACTATTGATAGTAATATAACTTTGTAAGTGTTTATTCATTTTAAAGTTTAGTATATTTATGATTTATAGAATATGTATGTATATTTGGATTAAAGTTATTCAGAAAGAACAGTAGCTTTATGAGACAGGGGAGACTTGTGAATGAATTTGCTTATGATTGTGCTTAAAGTGTGTGGGGAATTTTTTTCTTATAAGTCATATTGAGTCATAATGATTTAATTGAGTAATGGAATAATTAATTGTTAGCATTTCCTGTATAAATAGGGTGTACTTTTGATGCTGAAATTATTCCACTGAAGGTGAAAAGCCGAAGTACCAGAATAAACATTTTATCGGATACCATACCCTGGTGACTAGTGGATTTGTTGGCAGTGTTCTATAATTTTGATTTTTTTTGTGTGTCTTTACTTATTGGTATTTTGTTGCAATGTCTCTCTGTCTCTCTCTCTCTCCCCCTGTCTCTGCCTCTATAAATGATATATTTGTATATGGCACCTATATATCTGTATGTATATCACACTCAACAGATCCAGATAAATCTTATATGTGCCACATACGGATAGATGGGGGTAAACATGTCTGATGGGGGTGGGGATAGACAGTTAAGGTGTACATAGCTGTCTGTATGCAGAAGGGATATATATACATCCCAGTTCTATAGTCAGATGTGGGTTCAGGCATGGGCGGAAAGTAGCTAAGTGTTGGAGCATGCCAAGTATGACTATCAATAGTAACACTTGGACTCCAGGTCAGACCTACCTGTACGCCGGTCCAGGAGTTTGTGTGCTACAGCTGATTGGCTGATGAACCTGTGTAAACAGTCCAGCACCTCACTGATATAATGGCTGAGGGATGTCCTGGCTGTGTGCCATCCTGATTAACTCACCCATATCTAGGGTGAGTACAGAGTGCATTAGACTGAGCAGAGTTTTGCTTAATATGTGTGGTACATTTTACATAGTACTGTGATGTCCTGGTATGTCAGTGGCAGATCAGCACAGATTAATGTGTAGAACCACTGACAGACATCTGGCTACTAACTTCATACACTGCAGGGACCCCATGCTACTGCACAAATTGTTCTGGTCTGCACATTCTGTGTTTGTCTGGACAGTGGTTCCTCCTTCCCCTTATATGTGGCCCTTTGTCCTGCTCTGCTCCAGTTGGAGGTTTTGTCCACAGTTGCTGCTCTTATGTAGTTGTAGTTATTGTGTCTGGGGCAGAAGTCATAACATCATACACAGGGTTACAAACTGCACACCTTTGACTGTACCTGTTTAGAAAGTAGGCCAGTATTGTGCCCCATACATCTGCTCTGGTCCTAAGACGGTTTGTGTTGCATTGTTATTATAAGACTACATGTTGGCCATACCTCTCAAACTGTTTCAGCCAGTCATCTGGACAGGGCTATATATATAACAGTTGGACACTGGCCCACACATGGGGACAGGATCTTAATATTGCTCTTCCAAACATCGACAGTTGGTAGAATGGTTTTGTATTAGCTTGCATTTTCTTATAGGTATGAAGTCTGCATCTCAGCTGTCTGTCATTGATGTTTTCACATCAACCTTTATTGGTCTGCCAATAGTTTGCTAGACAAATGCAATGTTATGACAAACAGAACAGATATATGAGGCATATGTGTGGACATTCTGAGAATCCTTGTCATTCGTGGGGTATGGATGGCGCCTATTAACTTGTTGTCTGTACTGACACAGTTACGTGGCAGCCTTTAAATCCTGGCACTAAACTGACTTATCACAACTTGCTGTTCCACTAGGCACCATCTAGGTTACTCAGAGCTGTGTACTGTCTATATCTATGGCCCCCTGTCCCTGCATTGTCCAGCTTTCCTGCAGTAACAAATATTGATTTCTGAGCATTCCGTAGAACTCCTACCATAGGTGGAGCTGACATGCAAAATAGTAGGCACAACCAGTCTCAAACTATGGACCCTGTCAACTGCAGTAATGTACTTAGCCCACTAAGTCACAACAGCCAGCAGTCAGTTCTTTCTCCTTCCTGACACTATTAACCACACACAAACCTAGCACATTGACCCCTGCATATTGTGAAAATGGAACATGTTAGCAAGTTGATTGGGACAGCCCTGGGAATGTGTGGTTTGCTGCTATTACCTTACAAACATAAATGTCACTGCAGTTCTATATGAACACAGGTGTGTTGGGGGTAGGGGACCATACCTCTCAACTGTACATATTTTTGCAGAATGTCCAGATGTCTGCCTCATATTTTGGAGCCATTCTTCATAAAATTATGGTTGTCTGGAAAATTACTGTCAAATTATTAAAGACTGAAGTTAGAAACTAATGATAGATATTTGAGTTTCAGACTTCTTGCTCTTCAGAGAATTCATGCTAGTGCAAAACCTGTTATTCTATCAACTTTCTAAATTTGTAAGAGCATTATTTAAAAATAGTCCCTGTTTTGGGGACTTTGCTCCACATTTCTTTATGACTTTGTACAGATTGCTTGCTCTAAGAGGTTGAGAGGTATGCATGGGACTCCAACATTGGCATCCATACATCTGTCCTATGACTCCACTGTTTGTAAGTCCCTCAGATTGTGCAGTGGGTTTTGCTGGCTTGGGGCCTACTGCATATTCTGGGGCAGCCAGTATTTGGCAAAGATTTCCTGTTGCCCCACATAGCTGTCTGTTGTCTGCCGCTATCTCGGTAGCCCACTCCATTCCCTTGCATACATGCAGCAATACCATGCATATGCTACCACAGTCTACTACCCCATTCATTTGTTGTTAAGAAGAGTGACTTATCTTGTGCCTGCAGCAGTTGTGAGGACAGTGCTTCAGGGCTGACTCTGTCAGCTGCATGCACTACATAGCCTATACATGGTAAGGTACAGGTAGTGTGAGGTGGCTGGCATCCTTTTTACTGTATATGTGAGTCAGAGTGAGGTGTCAGTCCTGGGTCCCTAGGTTGTCAGTGCATGTGCTATGCATTGCCTGTTTGCTAAGGCCAGGGCATACTGGGCATTGCACATGACCTGGCAGTTGATGGAGTGATACCCCTTGCAGTTGTCATAGACTCTACCCTCCTCACTGGGTGGTGCTTTGATGTGCACATGACTGCAGTCTATGGTACCCAGTATCTCTGGGTAGTGTGCTACATGGTGAAAGAGATGCATATTGCTGCTCCTCTCCTCAGGGGTGCTAAGGAAATAAATGTGCACACTGGCATGTGTTAGCATGACATCCAGGAACTGGTGGAGTACCCTGGATGTGGATGCCTGTGAGACTCCCATGATGTCCCCAGTATGTCTTTGGAAATTACCTGTAGCTAGTATTCTTAAGGCTACACATACCTTTGTTTCCATTGGGATGGGTTCCCCTCTGTTGGCTCTGGGTCTGAGGTGAGGGTGGCAGAGCTCGGTAAGTTCCTGTAGTATGACCCTGTCCACCCTGTAGTTCTGTACTATCTCCAGCTCATTTTGCCCATGAAAGGTTATCCAGGGTTATACATACTAATTTACATACACCTAATTGCATATACCCTGGACCCTGCACTACACCAGGGCCTATTTCCTTAGATACCATTATGGTCTGCCATTGTAGGACTCCCATGCTGGCCACTATAATGCAATACCTTTGCATAGCTTTAAATTTCATATTGTACACTTTTTATTTTTTATTTTTTTACAAATTACCGTGTTTGCCCATCACTGTGAATGCTTAAACGTGGCATATGTAGGAAAAAAAAGTTTAATTTTTCATATATTGAATTACTTTTTTAACTTAGTAGCCATAGTTTTGGCCATTTTCATGCCTAATTTGCAATATGCAACCTTTTATTTGGGTTGTTACTGCCCTGTATACATTTTATACTTTGGTACACTGTTTGTAACCATGTACATTTTTAATGCTGACACGGAACCTACATGGATGCCTTTCTGCTTGCTGAATTGATAAATCACCTCATTTGCATGGTTTTCGCCAGCATATGAGGTGATTTGCATTCCGCGGACACATCCATGTCCAGATGCTCATGCATGCCCCCAGCCCTCTTTCCTGGATTGCTCGGCGGCAATAATCCATGTTCGGGCTGCTACACTACTCCTACATGAAGAATCGTTCCATGTAAGGTTTATTGAATTACCCCCAATATATGATAGGATTAAAGACATAGAAAGTGACAAACTGTGCGCAGATTCTAACATTTATTCTCAGGCGCAACAGTTTACAGATATACTTACAAAATTTTATGAAAAACAGTTTGGATCCACAAAAGGGGTGATAAGTTGTTATAGTGACATCCAGGTACTCCAGAAACTGGAATCAAATTAAATTATATTGAAAAAGAACTGGACAAACTGGATCCAATAAAGTACAGGCAGATGACAGAATTAGTAATAATGACCTAAGAACACTTCAGCAAGAACTTACAGTACTATTATATCTATTATTTACTAGGTTGTATAAATATGGGGAGATTCCTCAAGATTGGAGACATGCACTTATTAAAACCTGTCTTTAAGGGAAAGGGGAGTAGGACAAACCCAGAGTCATATAGACCCTTAAGTCTACTTTCATGTTGTGGAAAAATAATGGAAAAGGTAATATTGGATAAGTTATTATCAGAAATAAATAGACTGGAACATGAAACCATGTATAAGCATGCATATGTTGAAAATAGATCCATTACCACCTGTAACAGGATGTTCTATAACAATATAATAACAGCTATGAATAAAAAATTGTGCTGTGATTTCATTTATATAGATTTAACTTAAGCATTTAACTGAGTCATACATAAAAGACCAGTTTGGATACTTGAGAAGAAGCTAGAGATGAGAAAAGAGTCCAACTGGGCATTCTTAGACTTGGAAAAAGCATATGACAAGGCCCCAAGAAAGCTGATCTGGATAGCACTGTGGTGGTTTGAAGTCCCAGAAACAGAATTAGAGCAGGTTATGTACAAGGACACAGTGACTCAAGTACGAACAGTGTTCGACCTTACAGAGGGATTCCCAGTGGGAGTAGGTGTACAACAAGGTTCAGCTCTAAGCCCTCTGCTGTTCAAACTGGTGATGGACTAGATTAGAAAACAGATCAGAGGGGACAGATCAACAAAGTTGCTGTATGCAGACGATGTGGCATTACAGGCAGACTCTGAGCTAGAACTCAACAAAGGATAGGAGAATGGAATGCAAAACTGAAAGCACGTGGGATGAAACTAAGCACAGATAAGACAGTGGTAATGGCAGCAAAGTGGGGAAACAGAGGAAGCTGAGAATAGAAATAGTAGGGATGATAGTGGAACAGGTAAACAGCTTCAAGTATCTGGGTGGAGGGTTTGAGGAGAAGGGAAGTCTGAACGAAAGGGTCACAGCTAGAATCAGAGTGGCTACAGCCAACTGGCATAGAGTGTCAGGTGTAGTCTATGACAGAAGAATGCAAAAGAAGCTGAAAAGTAAAGTGTACAGGACTGACCAGAAACCTGGGCAGTAAAGGCAGAACACTTAAAAAAGCTAGAGGTGATGGAAATGAAGTGCCTGAGAAGGATGGTAGGATGCACACTGTCGGACAGATGAAGAAATGAGGACATAAGAGCAGAAGCCAAAGTAACTCCAGTTACAGAAAAGATCAAAGAAAGCAGATTACAGTGGTTTGGACATGTGCAGAAAAGCAGAAGACAATATTGTGAGGAAGATTTGGGACAGACTGGAAGAAAGTAAAATGAAGCGAGGTCGTCCAGCAAAGAGGTGAAGGGGTTCTGTGAAAGAAGATCTGTGACAGTCAGGCATGAATGTTAAAGAAGGCAGGAGTGTGGCACTGAATCAAGAGAGTTGAATGAAAGGAATCTTCCAGCTGCTGTGGTGAAACTGCCAAATCAAGAACAAAAGCACAAACTAGGACAGATAAATCACCAAGAGTAACGCTAAGTCTCCAAGGATTTAAATAAAGTTGCTGACGAACTAGTCCGCAAAATACATCCTATATCCATTTTAAAATAAATTTAATGATTCCAGTTAAAAGAAGGTAAGAAGATAAAAGTCCCTGGGTGCTCACAAACGATAAGCACTTTCAAATTAATCTTCATCAGATCGTAAAAAAGTTGGGGCATTCTTTACTTTTATACAAAGTCTTTACATTTAATTGGCCAGTACCAGCTTGTACATTTCAATTGACCTATGTCTGCTTTAATTTTCTCTTCTCATTTGGACTTATAAGGCCAATGAGAATTCCATACTGGAATCGCACCCATAGGCTATTCATAAGAGAGTTTTTACTTAATATGCAAATTGGTTGAAAAAACAACCAATGAGGTTCAGCAATGGACCATTTTAGCCAATCATAGTCATGGGTATACATATTTGACAGCTTAATGCCTCCTTCATTCATTTATATATGACATTTAGTTTCTGACAAATACTCTATTTCATAATACTTATGTATAAATAGAATGTTCTGATCAATTCTTTCTTTTAAAACTTTACATTCAAAGAACTTCCATAAAGAAACTAATCACAATATCATTTTGGTATATAGATTGTTTACCAAACCAATGCAAAAGTCATTCATCTTATGATTCACAATGTCCTTACGATGGTCTACTAGGCTTGCCATCGCAATAAGCGGCAAGCCTTAAATCATGATGACATGCTTAATTGTCAACAATAATGATGTTTTTCTATACCGTTCATTTATTTAACATTTTATTAACCTATAGCTCTGACAATTATCAAATTCAAGATGTGATAAAACAATTCTGGCCCATATTAACACAAGACCCAAAATTAAAGGATATAGTGGGAGACAGACTAAGATTTGGTTTTAAGAATAAAAAGAACCTGAAAAGATTATTATGCAATACCCATGGGAATAGTAAAAACCAAATAGGAGGCCGTAAAGGTACATTCAGATGTGGTCATTGTGTTGCTTGTCCATTTATATACAGTAGCACCCAGGGACTTTTATCTTCTTACCTTCTTTTAACTGGAATCATTAAATTTTTTTTAAACGGATATTGGATGTATTTTGTGGACTAGTTCGCCAGCAACTTTGTTTAAATCCTTGGAGACTTAGCGTTAGCCTTGGTGATTCATCTGTCCTAGTTTGTGCTTTTGAATCAAGAGAGTTGGTGACAGTTAACATGATACCCCGACCCCGTGTAGGAAAAAAAAAATGGGAAAAAGGGGGCTGATGATGATGATAACATAAAACACCAATCAATAATTTAGAACAACTAGGTACTGACATACTCTTGATAAGATGGATAGCTGCACGGCTTACATATAGGACATGGCAAGTATCATACAGCAATTGGACAGGTCCCATTCTTTGTTACAGTCAGGGTGTCCTACAGGGCTCTGTCCTAGGCCCTTAACTGTTTATATTATATTTTTCAGACGTACCTTTTTCATATGAGGTATTCTACAGTCTATATGGAGATGACTTGAAATTGGTTAAACTGATTACATGTATTACAGATAAGGCATTGTCTGCAAAAGAACTAAACTAAATTGACCATTTGGGCGGGAGAATAGCATGCTGATAAATACATCAAAAGCTAAGCATATGACATTTGTCAGACATAAATTGAAAAGTGAATATTTAATATAGCACGCATTAATTGAAACTGTAGATTCATTTAACGACCTGGGTATATGGGTAGATCCAGCTTTGAGTTTTTCTAATCATATCAACTAATTGGCTAATGATCATTATCAAACTATAGGTTTTATAAAAAATATACAAAGTCTAGGAAATCAGGAATGATGAAGTCATTGTTTGTTAGTTACTTCAGAACTAAACATGAGTATGGAATAACAATATTGAAACCTTATGAGAAGACAAGCATGAGTAAACTGGAAAGAGTACAGGAGAAATATATCAACAGCATCCATGAATATAAAAATTTAAGTTATTATGAATGACTAAAATATCTGAACTTTTACAGTGTCTCTTATAGATATCTAAGATGAGATCTTATTGAGGTATATAGGGTCTTTAGAGACAACTATTTCTGGGAAGGTTTGGGGTTATCAAAAAAGTGCTAGAGAATCATCAGACAACATATATAGCAGATTCTATAGGAATGAAAAGTGTATTAATTGGTTCTTTGATGGAGTAGCTGATGCATGGAACAGACTATCAAATTACATTAAAGCAAGTACTAGTTTAGATGTTTTTAAGAACAGACTGGGCACTTATTATGGGAACAAATGTTTTGGTACATTGGCATGCTAGACGGGCATTAATGTCCATGCTTGAAAGATCTGTATGTGTGTATGCACCTTTCAAGACACCAGTACATTTACAAAATGTAAAGAACAACTGTTCAGAAATAGTCATATAACCTTATTTGAAGACAGAAGGCTGAAAAATCAGAAACTATGCATCAACATATTTTATTGAGACAACAAAGAATCCCTGCAAACATTTTACTGAAGAAGTTACAAAGTCAAAAACATCACAGCAACATAAGAATAAATGAAGACAGTTTAAAGTTTACAGAACTAACTCAAAAAAACAATCCACCCTGGTGGAATCACAGCATCAGTGGGCTGTATGACAATAGGAGGCAAATCATGGCAAAAATTAAGAATTGCAGCATCCAGCTGGATAAAAAACAGTCTCTTCAAACTAAACAATCAACTCAGAGGACAAATAAAGGGTAGGATTCACGAAGGCTTACACGGAGTTTAAGAGTAGTGTAAGCCTCCGTGTAAGCCTCCCGATCCAGGAACAGCCCAAACCTCCGTGTAAGAGACTAGCTAAAACGTCTCTTACACGGACTGGGCGTGGAAATGCTCAATACCTCATTTGCAGCTCAAAGATATGCAAATGAGGTATTTGAGCGATCCAGGAAGCCCAAACCAGTCCGTGTAACGGAACTTTTAGCTGCAGAAATGTACTCAGCTGACAACTGAGTACATTTCTGCAAAATTTACAACGGAGCTATGTCAGCTCCAAATAAAGGTTGCATATGTGTCATCTAGCATGCCAGTGGCCAAATATGTGGCCATTGGCATTAAAAAGTGATGCAAAATTATTTAAAATAACATTTTTTTTTCGGGGGATTTTGATGTTTAACTGCAGCGCACACCCGTGAAAACAGGGTGCGCTGCCTAAAAGTGAAAAACGAAGCTTATAAGCCCACAATTGTGGGTTTTATGTAGTACATGGCATGACAATGCAGGGACTAGCAGACCAAAAACAATATGGCCACCGTGTAGTGGTTGCCAAGGGAGGGAAGCTCAGTGTAAGAAATGTAACTAAACATTACTAGGCAATCCTATGTAAATGAGGGTTACAATACTGAATCACACTGCCACATAGCTAATGAGCACTTTTCGAGTAGTGTAAGAGTTACAGAAGGGGGAGGAATAAGGTAAGAGGCAGGTGACATCACAGGGGGGAATGATAGAAATAAATGTATCACATTGGAGAGCAGTGTAACGTGACAGATGACAGACAGACGTCAGGGAGAGAGGTGTGTCCCAACAGAACACTAGGAAAGTCAAGAAATAGAGGGTGTACACTATCCCTACACTCAAACTTTCTTGATATACGTGCATGCGTGAGTGTGCGTGCATGTAAGGCAGGTTCACCATGTGGGAGCATGTCGCAAACCGTTTAAAATGGTTTGCGCGGGTGTGCACGTGTGTAAGGCAATGTAAACATCAGGAAGCCTGTTGCCTGATGTATAAGGCTGTGTGCGCGCGTTATACCATGAATCAGCCAAGTCCAAACCGTGTAAGTATGTGCGCGCGCGTGTAAGTCACTGTGAGCATGCTTATGCTGGTGTGCACATTGCTCCCCCTGAGGAAACAGAGAGGAAAAAGGAAATAACCAGATTGCAAGGAAGCTGTCAGAGAATACTGCTAGAGTTAATTGGTGATAACAATTAGAAGCAGGCAATTACACAGGCAGACTAGAAGCCCAACCCAGCACTTAAAACACTTCAAACAGAAAGGCAGGGTGTTTCTCTCAAGAGATACTGCAAGAAAGGAGTAAGCTATCAGAACTGAAAACTGAAAAAGCTGAACTCAGAGCAGAAATGCTAGGGGCTGCCATAGCTGTTATAATCAGGCATATGCGAATTGCTGAGGGTGGTGACAATGCAGATGCTGACAGACAACCCAGAGTGAGGAGAAGGAGAAGAGTATACAGGCCCAGGGTCACCTACCATGGGTTACATGAGCTGGAGATAGTAGAGCACTACATAGTGGACAGAGACCTTCTGCAGCAAATTGTTGAGCTGTGCAGGCCACGTCTCACACACAGAACCAACAGAGGGGAACCCATCCCAGTGGAAACCAAGGTATGTGTTGGCCTAAGAATACTAGCAACAGGTACCTTCCAGAGACCAACTGGTGATATGATGGGGATATCACAGGCATCAGCCTCCAGGGTACTGCACCAGTTCCTGGATGTCATGTCAGCACATGTCAGTGATCATGTATATTTCCTTAATGCCCATGAGGTTGTGGCCAGCAATATGCTTCTCTTCCAGCAAATAGCGGGATACCCTGAGGTACTGGGTGCAATAGACTGCATGCACATACACATCAAAGCACCAGCCGGTGAGCGGGGTAGAGCCTATATTAACCGCAAGGGATTCCCCTCCATCAGCTGCCAGGTCATGTGTGATGCCCAGGGCATAATAATGAATGTGTGTGCTGGCTGCCCTGGGAGCTACCACGATTCCCACATCTGGCATCTGACGCAGCTGTAACAATCATTTGCCAGTGGGGACTTCCCACACGGACACCTAGTGGGGGAAGCAGGTTATGCACTTGAGCTGTGGCTGATGACACCCATCAGAAATGCACACACACCTGAACAGGAATGCCATAATGAGGCACACGCACAAACACGTAATGTCATAGAGCATGTGTTTGGGCTGCTCAAGTCACGGTTCCGGTGTCTGGACATATCTGGTGGAGCCTTGCAGTACACACCAACTACATGTTCCCAAATGATCATGATATGTGCTATGCTACATAATATGATCCTGTGGAAACAGCTGCAGCAGGATCAGCATAGGGCTGGGCCAAACATACCCCCACCATTGCCAAGGCCATCACAGGCAGAGGGTGACTCAGAGGAGGAACAACCTGACCTTGCCCCAGTAGGTTGAAGGAGGCGTGCCCAGTATGCCCTGGCCTTGGCAAAGAGGCAACGCATAGCACATACACTGGCTCAGTAGGAACACTGGGACTGATACCCCCTCTGACTCACTCATATAGTAACAGGGACGCCTAACATGACACAACCTGCTTCCAAACATGTACAGGGAGTGTAGTATGTGCATCCGACAGAGGCAGCCCTGCAGCACCACCTGAGGCATGAATGCCATGTGTTAAGTAATGTAACACCATGTACCATATGCACACCTGAGGACCCTGACTAACATCCACCCTCACCAATCATGAACCACAAAAACACAAACCCACCTTCATAGGTACCACAAGGGATAGGAACCTAGATGTAATGCTACCCAATGCCAGAAGTATAAACAGCAAGATGTGTGCAGTGTAAGCACACAGTATAGAGAATGTAGATATCAGTGCTGTAATAGAAAACTGGGTCAAAGCCCACATCAGCACCCTAACACTACCAGGTCACACCTCATACAGTGATGTACAGCTGCAAAACATGGAACAAGCTACAAAACGAGGGTGACTAGCAATAAATGTCATGGATAACCACACCCCCATGTTGGTACCACAACAAGAAGCAGCATGGATTAGCCATGGTCAAATACCAATGGCTAAAACTGCCTACCACTATATAGCTTGCTGCAGACCATTGTCCTAATAGCAGGAACTGCACCAGGCCTATGTTGGAATACATGAAGATATCAAGCCCCCCAAACCACATTATATTGCTTGACTGAAAATACCTACACATACACCATACTTTCATAGTTTCATAGTTTACTACTAGGCTATCTGCCCTAGTGCATTTATAAGCCTAGGCATAGTGATGTGGCTATTGCCACCCCTTATAGTGGTAATAAGTGTACAGAATAGATTCTGCATATTGTGCCTGACTTAGTAGTGACACATTATGACCCCTTTACTTAATCGAATTAATTGACTGTGCCTCTGTCTAGTAGTGACACAGGGAGGACCCCTGGGGTAAACCTATGATCTCACATCCACTTGTCCAGATTTCTCTTGAAGAGAGTCAGTGAGGGACTCTGTCTAACATGAACTGGGATTCTTTGCTAGAGTGTGAGAAGCCTCTGAGTTATGAATCTGTCCCTCCAGCATGTCCTATACATGTATGTGCTGAGGTTCATATCTTTAGCTCTCATGGTTCTGGTGGATTTGGATTGCTTGCAGTGGAGCATGTCCATCAAATCCTGATTGGACATGGTCTTGTATGTCAGGCATAGGTCACCTGTAAGTAGGCAGTATGCTACTGAATAGAGCTGGATTTTCTTTAGTCTGGAAGCATATGACATGTGTTGTAGACCCTTGATCCTCTTGGTAAGGTACTTTTGGGGTCTCTCCAGCTGTTGCAAGTGCTGGGTGAGGTACATACCAAATGGGGCTTTGTATTAAATCATGGGCCTGATAAGGGAGAAGTATAGGGATACAATGACCTCCTTTGATCTGGATGGAAAATCCTTCATGATAAGGTGGGCAAGATAGAAAGTCTTTCTAACCACTTTGGCAACATTGGTGTCAAACGAGAGGTCACTATCTACATGGGTCCCCAGGTGTCTGATTTTTTTTTTCTGTGCTCAGTGGGTTGCTGTCTATGTGTTAATTTGTGGGTACTTTGTTCCTCCCAAAGGGGATGACTACACATCAGTTGCATTCAGTTTCAGGCCATGATTCCGGCACCAGCTATCTGTTTTTGTGAGGGCATTCTGTAGGATGTGTGTGCCGGCTGATGTATTCACTATGGTGCCTAGGTTGCAGTCATCTGCACACTTTGTCAGCCACAACTCTCCTATGTTTGCTTTCACATCTGAAAAGTAAATGCCAAATAAGAAGGGTCCCAGGACAGATCCTTGTGGGACACCACTTGTGACTGGCTTTGAATCTAACAAGGCACCTGCAATGTCAACTTTATGGGTTCTATTTTTTAGCCATTTTGCAACCTATCCTGTGACATATGGATTTATATTTCAGCTGTTGAGCTTGTCTATGATGCCTGAGAGGGGTATTGTGTCAAAGGCCTTAGCCAAGTGCAGGTAGGCTGTGTGGACCGCTTAGCCCTCATCAATGGCCCTACTGACAGTTTCAAAATAGTCAACTAGGTTCAAAAGGCAGGATCTGCCCTTTACAAAGCTGAACTGGTTGGGATCAAGAGTCTGTAGGTCACCGATGTCTCTGTTTAAGAGCTCCATAATGACTCTTTCCATAGCTTTGCAGACAAGGCTGGTTAAGCTTGTGTGGTGGTACTTCCCAGGGTCTGTGGAGGCATCTCCTTTGTGGAGTGGGACCACTGTTGCTGTACGTCAGTGTTCAGGTACATATCCTGTAGCAAGGCTAAGGTTAAATATCATTTTTATATACGGAGCACGCAACTGGGGATACCATCAGGTCCCATTGATGCTGTGTTTTTGTCTTTGCTGAGTGCGGCTCTCACATGGATATCTGAGATGACAGTGAGGTTACATTCAGCTGTGATAACTATCTTCTGTTGGGGGTGAGGGAGGGAGAAAATTGCACTGAACCTGTCTGCCAGAATGTTGCCAATATCTGTCGGGTCACTGAAATTTATGTTGTTGTGTACCAACTCTGAGCATATCTGAGGGTTCCCACCCAGGTTTCTGACATAACTGAAGAAGGCATTGTGGTTATCTTTATTGTCTTTGGTGATTTTTGTCTCAAAGTTGACCTTGGATGTCTTTATGAGAGAATGTAGCTTTTTACTAGTGCTGATCACAGCTGCCTTCCCTTTAGGAGATTTAGCTCTGTCTTGCATTAGTATCCTTCTTTTGTTATACAGTTAGTTTATGGCTAGGGTCCACCAGACAGGCCACTTTCCCTTGGTGGAGAGGGTCTTGGTTTTATTTGTGATTGCATGGTCCATGCTTTCTTGGAGATGTCCGTAGAAAGCGTTTGTGAAGGAGTCACCATTGTGTGTTGTGGTTTCCACTGGCCCAGTGGGCTTAAAGGATACCATCTCAGTCTGAAGAAGTGTGAAGTCAGCTTTTGAGAAGTTTGTCACTATACTCTTTGTATTATACTAGCACCGACACATTTGTAGAAAATTTCCCAGAATCCATCAAACAAAATGGACATGCAAAATGTAACACTTCCACAAGAGGGGTAAGCATACTGGATGTGATAATCAGAAATATGTGTACTGGATGTCAAGATGAGAAGTGTATCCCTCACTGGTAAGACCAGACCATAGAGTAATCACACTGTAGTTACACATCCCGACCCCAGTCCCTGGCCAGAATACCACAGTGAAACACATGTATAAAGCATAGCTTGCACCCCTACAAACCAATGTGGAATCCATGAAAGGCCCTGTGCAAGTCCAGAATATGGGACACACTGCAGAACATGTTATACAGGCATTCCATGAACACAGCCAAGAGTGCTTGGAGTCTGCAATCACAAATAACAACAAGACACAATGCCATACACCCAGGCATCTGGCATGCTGGACTCCAGCAATTACTAAACCATTGAAGAGAATGAGGAAGCTACCACATGATAGATCAAACATAAAAAGTGAAGTAATCAGTGATCACTAGTATGGCAATAAAATGTGTCCACACATACAATCCACTAAGGCCAGGCAAAGCAAGTAGAATCTGTGAATCCAGAGGCAACGTGACACCTGTCCCAAGTACACACACAACAACAACTCACCCCAATAAATACAAATATATGTGATAGACGCAACCAGGTAGCCAAACCAGAGCCTGAGCACCCCCAAATCAGTACTGTCAAAACTAGTCAGGAGGAGAAGGTAACCACATACACCACAAACCCAGTCCCACATAGACCTACAACGACTGTAAACCAAACACATAAACACAAAAACATTCCCAGAGGCCCTAATTACAAACACACAACACCAACACAAGCCTCCAAAGCAGACACCCAATAAAACAACCTCCAGACATAGCACATGTAACACATAGTACACAAAGCTGGTGTGCCAAACAGTCACAGGACAGAAGGAGAAACAACATGCCTGATACAGTTGTAATAGGTGACTCCATAGTGAGACATGCTGCTGTTCCAGGGATGGCTTGCACCTGTTACCCATGGGCGTCTGGATATTGCCTAAGGCTGTTGCAACCTACAGAGATCCTTTTGTAGGCAAGGCCAAAAAGACTAACCCACCACCATAGAAAACAAAACTGGAATGAAACAGAAGGGTAATGCTGATCAATGCCAGACGTGTAAACCTCAATATGCATGCTCCTGAGGCCCTCCCCAGTATGGAGAACATCGATGTCTGTCCAGTGATAGAAACCTGCTGCAAGCCTTGTGACAGCACACCAGCACTACCAGGTAATACCACATATCATGTGTTATGGTCACAAAACCTGGAACAAAACATAAAAGGAGGGTGAGTATCCATATTCAGCACAGACACCTATATGTCCAGTTAACTGACAATGCTTACGTCATTGCAGTCCACCCATGTGCAACTAACCGTAGGCAAGACTGCTTTACAGTCTGTAGCATGCTACAGACCACACTCTCACACACAGGAACCCCACCCCACTGTCCTGCAGACAGTGGACAGTATGAATGTACCACCAAATACAAAACAAGGTACACACAAATTACCACATAGGTGGTAAACCATTATGTATGGAAGGAGTAATCAGGGACCTAGTGACAGAAGTGTTCAGTAACCTGTTATGTGACAGTCACATTGCCAATTTGGCTAGGAAGACTGTCTATATTGGACACTGTATCATGAAAGGATTCACATCTACGTCAACAAAGGTCATTGTGCCCCTATACTGTTCCCTTATCAGACCCATAATGTAGTACAATGCCTCATTTGAGATGTACATTACCTGGCACCTGCAGCAGTTAGAAAGACCTCAAAGGTACCTCACCAAAAGTTAGAAAGGGTCTCAAATATATGTCATATGCTGCCTGGCTGTAGACACCACAGCTGAATGCAGTCACATACTGCCTACACAGAGGCATTGTATGTCTGTTGTACAAGTCCATTTCCAACACAGAGGTAATGGACATGCTTCACCCCAGAAAACTCAAAGTCATCGGAGCTGTGTGAGTCAGAGATGTCAACCTCAACACATAATGAAATAGGATGTGCTGGAGGGACAGATACCTAACCCTGAGGCTCTCCACACCCTGGAACAGAATACCACTACGTTAGGCAGAGCCCCTCACTGACACTCTTCAACAAGAAGTTTGCAAAATGGATGGATAATTGTAGATGTACACTGGGGGTCTTTACTGTGTCATGTCCAGACAGAGGCACAGCTAAGTAAATCATAAATGGCCATAATATTCACATAGCAAGGTGGCAAAGCCACACACACTGTGGCTAGGCTTACAAATGCCCTAGGGTGGATAGCCTAGTATGAACCTATGAACCTATTATGATACAAATTGTACAGGACACTAAGGATAATCCCAAGGCTGCTGCAACTGATGGTAGGAAGCGTGTTGTGAATTCCCAGATATGCTCTGGATCACAGAAATATTACAAACAACATACCAAACACACACACATATTGCCAACATACATCCTGACAGGTGCAGTGCAACCCCCCCCCCCATAATGCAAAATATCTTTCCCAGCAGACTGCTGCCTCCCTGACATTATGTCAGCCTTATCACAGGATATGTACCCAAAGAGCAGTGTATAACAACAGTGGTCATTCTCAAGAAAGGTGTCGCCTGAATGGATACTAAAAACAACCACCACAGAATCCTGAGAAGCTTGGTCTGCACAGCTATGGAAAGGATCAGCATGTACCGCAGACATAAAGATATTGGGGATCTATTGACACCCGACCCTACCCAGTGTGGGTTTATTAAGTGCAGACCCTGCCCCTAAACATGTGTGACTCAGTTGAAACAGTAATTGAGGTCACTGATGAGGGCAATGTGGTCCACACAGCGTAGCTGGACCTTGCAAAGCCTTCCATACAATACCCTACGTGTTCAATATAGATATGCTCACCAGCTTATATATACACCCCTATGTCACTAGAGGGGTTGCAAACCAGACCAACGACAGAATTGACATGGTCAGACATGCTGCAGCCATGTCACACTACAAACCACATATAACAGGTATCCCACAAAGCTTGGTCCTGGGACCTTCCCCGTCTGGTATATATGCCCCATAGGTACAGGCCAACATGTAAGGACTGTGCCTGAACATGTTTGCAGAGGACTACAAACTGCCCAACATATCTGACACTCCAGCTGACACAAGCATCACAAAAAAGGGCCACATAGAAATAGGCAACTGGTGCCATAGCCATGTCAGCAAGTTAAATGGAGAAAACTGTATAGTCAACCTCTGTGGATATACAGTAAGTGACCACCAATTGCCACATAGGTGTTAACCCATTACATACTTAACATGTAATGACAGACCTGGGTACACAAGGTGATAAATATCCTGCATTGAACAAACATGTGGCTGTAGTGTTAACAGAAACAATCCATATACCAACCTAATCATGAAGGTTATGACATCTAGATAAGGGGAGGCCATTGTGGTTCTGCAGTTATCCTTCATCAGCGTTACAATTGACTACAACAGCCCCTGTGGGGTGTACCTCAGCAGACAACTCCATCAACTGTAAAGTCCACAACAGTACCTCACCAGGAGTATCAAAGAGCTTGAACAGATGTAATGTGTTGCCTGATTAAACAGAGTGCAACTCCACACACTGCCATGCTGGCCACCCAGACGCAAGCTGTGCCTGATGTAGAAAGCCATGTCCAAGCTGGAATCAATGAACATGCTGCACCTTGTACAATCTAAATGGCAGTGAGCTATGCACATGAGGGACCTGAACCCCATCACTGACATACATAGGACAAGCTGTACTGCATTATCCATAACACAGAAGCCAACCCCACGCATGAGTAAACTACCAGTACAGGTTATCCATAGAGTCACTCGTTGATTCTCCTCAACAGGAATCTTAATGAGTGGATGGGAGATGGTAGGTTTACCCTGGGTATCACTGTTATGTCACGGGTAGACAGAGGCACAGTATACTAAACATGACATATGTCATGCAAACTACACTTACAATGTGTTGAAGGACAAACACACTCTCTGACTAGCATTAGAAATGGCCTAGGGCACATTGGTAGTGTTTGCCAATGTACACCTATGTTGTAGAATACACTACTGATGTTGGACGAGGCTGTTGTAAGTAGTTAATATCTGAACATAATGCACCATGGTCAGATGTGCACAACTGGACCCTAACCAGGCTGCTGTGCTCACTATGGAAATGTAAAGCAGTGATAGGACTAAAGCCCAGGATACTGTCCACCACAGTGAAAGTACTGAACCACTACACTATACAGTACTACAGTGTTAGGTCAGTATGAACGGTTGTTGACAATTGTATGCAAAGTATCCCAAGCAAACCCTGCAGGCACAGTATAATCCCTGTTGTGTTCACACAAAAAGCATTTGGACAGTAACTACACAACATGACACAGAACACACAACCATAAACAGGAGATATTTGTTGAAGTTCACACTCATCCACAAATGTGATGGGCTGCAGAGTTCAACATATGGAAAGCTCACACTGGGCATGCTCACACACTTTGATAAATGAGACATCTTTCACATAACATGCCATGGGAAGGCTGAACTGGGCATGCTCACACACTTAGTCCAAATATCAGTTTAGCATTTTGCCACATAAATCTGGTATATGTACGTGTTATTCCAGTAACCAACAACATTATAGCAATCTGACCAGTGCTCACACTTAAATGACTACAGAGACATACATGATATAATGGATTTCCCCCATATGCAAACATCTTCCACAGATACACAAGTTGTTCATACAAACAGGAAATGTTATGGCAATAAAGACCTGCAAACACTGCTATCAGCACCAAATAATGTGCACCTGACAGTTAAACATATGGGTGTAGAGGTCAACACTAGGCTGTTTGCCCTAGGGAATGACAGCTTATCCAGAGTGTGTGGGTGATTGTGGTTGGTCTGTGTGCAAGTCTGTGTGAGGGAAATGTTCCTTTTAGCAACTGGGAAAACACACCACAGGATGCCTATTCCCCTTTCTGAACACTGATGATGTCAGCACCCTATAAGTATATCAGGAGAAAGGAAATCTCCCAGTAATGCGAATAGCACGCTCTGCTAATGAGTCCGTCTCTAGTGTCATAATATAGTTAGGTAGGGGTTTGAATCCAGCAAGTGTGTGTGAAGGGGGGGTTAGTGTGTGTGCATGAAAGGAACATCCCTTTTGGCAACTGTGAAAACACACCACAGGATGTCTATTCCCCTTTCTAAACACTGATGATGTCAGCACCCTATAAGTATATCAGGAGAAAAGAAATCTCCCGGTAATACAAATAGCATGCTCCGCTAATGTGTCCGTTTCTAGTGTCATAACCTAATTAGGTAGGGGTTTGCATCCAGCAAGTGGCAAGTGTGTATGAAGGGGGGGTTAGTGTGTGTGTATGAAAGAAACATCCCTTTTGGCAACCGTGAAAACACACCACAGGATGCCCATTCCCCTTTCTAAACACTGATGATGTCAGCACCCTATAAGTATATCAGGAGAAAGGAAATCTCCCAGTAATGCGAATAGCACGCTCTGCTAATGCGTCTGTCTCTAGTGTCATAACATAGTTCGGTAGGAGTTTGAATCCGGTTAGTGTGTGTGTAAGTTTGTATGAAAAGAACATCCCTTTTGGCAACTGGGAAAACACACTACAGGATGCACATACCCCTTTGTAAACAATAGCACAATTATTTATGGCTTTTGATTCCAGACATGTCACGTGTGTTTTGCTCACACAGAATGCCGATGTATGCGGGTTGTTTCTTACAATAATGCATGACATCGATTAAACCAGTTATGATAATGCACACATGATGTATGTGTGTGCCAAATACACATATGTACCTGTGACCTTCAATAGTTACCATGTGTGATGCCTGCCACATGTGAATACATGGTATTTGCACTGGGTAACATTATGACTGCGGTCTTCTGTGCAGGTGCTGCATGTGGGATGTGTATATACAGTGTGTGATGTAGATGCTATCAACCTAGCAGTGAGGGATACACACCTGGTCTGGGGCATATAGTCTACATGTTGTTGATGAACAGGTGCTGCATGTTTTCACCTGTTGTGGGAGTGGTAAGAAGTTGTTCCATAGCAATGCAGTGACTGCATGCTAAGAACCTTTCAGCTAGGGTGTTGTAGCTACAGTAATTCATTAGCATTCAGAAATATGTCAGCATTCCTGGTGAGGGTATGATGCCAACCAAGGTCAGGGTTCTACCAGCCTGTGCCACTTGCTCAGTGAGCCCTTTCATGTTCCCTATCATGTATTCCAGTGAGGGACATCACACGTCAGCTGTAGTGGCATGGACAATGACTGAGTCATATGTGTCCATGCATCTGACTGACCTGTATGCTTGTGTTATGTGGTGGACCATAGTGCCCCATGAGCATATCACTGTGACCTTCACCTTGTCCAGCCTGGTGAGCATGACCTCACTGTACCGGACAATAAAAGTACCTAACACAACTGCAGCAGGAGTGTTGTATAGCTGTACAGACTGTGCTTGTTTGGCACACAGGATTTGTGTGCTATGTGTTATGCGTGCTGTGTTCAGGCCTAATGTATGCCTGTGTGCCAGCTGCAGAGGTGTCTGCCACTCAGGCAGGATGCCATTCTTAGGCTCCACGAATGGCCCGGTGTGTTCCCGTGCTTGTATTGCTGTCAGTGTAGGTCTACATCAGACTGGTATTGCAGTCACTGTAGTATTTCATGCCACATGACAGGTTATGCCAGTACTGGGTTCAGAGTGCTTAGTCCACAGTTTGGCTATGTGTTTCCATTTCATACATGTGTTGTACATCCATGGGTAGGGGATAGGGTTGACTGTGTACATGTGGCAGCTGTGACATTACTACATGACTCACATATTCCACAACTGTACCATAGAGGTGACTGACAACTGACCTTTGCACATGCTACCATAGTATTGAAATTGCATTGGTGATTAACAGCACATAGGGCCAATGGTAAACAAGATACATAGGTTCATAGGTTCATACTAGGCTATCTGCCCTAGGGCATTTATAAACCTAGCCAGAATGTGTGTGGCTTTCACCATGCATTGTAAATCTATCTTGCTATGCCCTTTTCCAAGGTTAGTATACTGTGCCTCTGTCTAACAGTGACACATAAGTGATACCCAGGGTAAACCTACAATGTCCCATCCAGTCATTAATATTCCTCTTGAAGACAGTCACTGAGTGACTCTGCCTAACCTGTATTGGGATAATATTCCAGAGTGAAGGGAGCCTCTGAGTTATGAATGTGTCCCTCCAGCATGTCCTATGTATATCACTCCTGAGGTTCAAGTCTTTCCAGCATGTAGCTTGATGGGATTTGGATATTCTGAGGTGCAGCATGACCATTAAGTCAGGGTTTGACATGGCTTTATATGTCAGGCACAGATTGCCTATGAAGAGGCAGTATGCCACTGAGTAGAGCTGCTGTTTCTTTAACCAGTCAGTATGTGGCATCTGTTTGAGCCCGTTGATCCTCTTGTTGAGGTACTTTTGTGGTCTTTCCAGTTTCTGCAGGTGTCTGGTAAGGTGCATGCCAACAGGGGCATTGTAGTCAATTATGGGCATGATGAGGGATGAGTAAAGAGGCACAATGTCCTCCCCTGATCTACATGTGAATCCCTTCATGATGAGGTGGCCTATACAAAATGTTTTTCTAACCACTTTGGCCATGTGGTTGTCAAATGAGAGAATGCTATCAACTTGTGTACCCCAAGGTCCATAATTCCTTCTTCTGTACTTAATGGATTAACACATATGTGGTACTTTGTGGTCACTTTGCTTTTGCTAAAGGGGATGACTATACACTTTTTGGCATTCAGCTTGAGGCCATGGCTGTGGCACAAGTCGTCTGTTTCTAAGAGGCCCTTTTGGAGGATGCGTGTGTTGGCTGGAGAGTTGATTATGGCGTCCAGTTTGCAGTCATCTGCAACTTGCTCAGGCACAGTCCTTCCATGCTGGCCTGTACCTCTGATAAATATATACTGAAAAAGACAGATCCCAGGGCTGAGCCTTGTGGGACACCACTTGTAACTGGTTTGAGGCTGACATGGCTCCAGCAATTCTAACCATGTGTGTTCTGCCCTTGAGCCACTGTGCAATATCTGTAGTGACATAGGGGTTAATATGTACACTGGTGAGCTTCCCTAGAATGCACAAGTGGGGTATTGTATCAAAGGCTTATGCAAGGTCCAGGTAGGCTGTGTAGACCACCTTCCCCTTGACAGTGGCATTGGTGACTGTTTCAAAGAAATCAAACAGGTTTGAGAGGCAGGGTCTGCCATTAACAAAGCCAAACTGTGTATGATGCAGTGTCTGTAGGTCCCAATATCTATATTTATGAGGTTCATGATGATCCTTGCCATAGCTTTGCAGACCAAGCTATTCAGACTTATGGGGCAATAGTGTCCAGGATCCGTTAAGGCACCACCTAAATGTAAAGGGAACACTGTTGCTGTACGCCACTCTTTGGCCACATATCGTGTAGTAAGGCTGGGATTGAACAGTAGTGTTATGTCTGGGTGTAGCTCTTCTTGGAGTTCATGTAGGACACAGCCTGGGACACTGTCTGGTCCCATTGATGCAGTGTTTATTGCTTTGGAGAGGGCAGCTCTTACCTGAGCATCTGAGATGTCAGAGGGGGCAGCACTCTGCTGGGAGAAATATTTGCCCTTTTGGTGTGGAGGGGGAGAAGTTAGCAGTGAACCAGTCCACTAGGATGTTGGCAATGTCTGTGTGTTTGGTATTTCTTTTGACATTTTGGACTACCTCTGAGCATATCTGGGAATTACCACCCAGGTTCCTAGCATAACTAAAGAAAGCCTTGTGATTATCCTCAGTGTCTTGTGGAATTTTTTCTCAAAGATGACCTTAGACAATCTTATGAGTGCCTGTAGTTTTCATCTAATACTCATCAGTGATGCCTTCACATTTTGGGAGTTTGTTGTATCATTTAGTAGCTTCATCCTTCTATTGTATAGTTTGTTTATGGCTGGTGTCCACCACACAGGACGTCTGCCTTTGGAGGATTGGGTCTTGCTTTTATTTGGGATTGCATGATCCATGCATTCCTGAATGTGTCCATAGAATGCCTTTATACAGGTATCTGCAGTCTGGTCCATATTTTCAACAGGCCTGGGGGCTTAGAAGGTTTCCACATCATTTATGAGGAGTGTGAACTTGCTTTACATGAGTTGTTGACTGTATTCGTCTGTGCAGGGGGTGGCCTTGGGATGTGAATATCCAGTGAGATTAGTTTATGGTCTGATCTTACCAGTGAGGGATACACTTCTGGCTGGAGCATAGAGTCCCCATGTTGGTGATGATCAGGTTCAGTATGTTTTCCCCTCTTGTGTGAGTGGTAACAAGTTGTTCCATAGCATTTTGGTATATACATTCTAGTAATATTTGGGCTAGGGTGTTGGAGCTACAGTCATGCTCCCAGTCTATGTTTGGGTAGTTTAACGCACCCAATATAATGGTGTATGGACAGACCTACATATTTCCAACTGTTTTCAGGAAGGCCAAGTGTGATTCTTGTGTTTGTGAGGGTGGTCTGTAGCAGGCTATAACCTGGAAGGCAGTTTTACCCATTGTTACTTGCATATGGATAGTCTCTGATGTTTGGTGCTTTGCCACCAACCTGGAGGTGTGGGTATCTTGGATGAATATCAATATACCCCCTCCTTTTGTGGTTTTGTGCAAGTGTTGGGCCTGAAAAGCATGGTATGAGTTATAACTTGGTAGTACTGGGGTGCTGTTGGCAGCCCTGAATCCGGTATCTGTTACTGCACAGATAGCGATGTTCTCCATGCTGAGGAATGTTTTGAGTGTGCGCATCATCAGGTTTAGAGTCCTGCAGTGGCATATATGACTGCTCACGTGGACAGATGCCAGGTAAGTCATATACAAAGTGTCACAGGCAACGTACATGTGAACAGGAGAAACAGTGACATTCTGTCGTGAGACATGAACATCCATATAGTAAGCTATGCAGATGTCACTAGGAGTCCACAGAAGCTGTGTAACTCTGCATGGCAGGTCGGATCAGTATTCCAGGGTAACTGCAAGGAAACATGCATGCAAACATAGCTACTGTAAGCAGGGCTGCATGTAGTCCATTGTACAACAAACAAGCTGTACCACTTTCAGTAGGTAACATTGCAAATGCTCACCAGCTGACATATGAATACCTATGTCACCAAAGGTGATACTTACCAGACCATGGACAGAAATGACATGGCCATGCATCCCACATGAACACATATCACAAGCAACACAGACCTCACAAACTCAGTGTTCTTAACAGGCACAGCCCATAAGGCCAAGCACAATGTGTGACACACCTATAATAGGTGATGCCATAGTCAGACACACTGACATCCCACTCTCCAGACTGAGCAAGGTGAGGGTCACATTTAGCTACCTGTAGGGTGATAGAATGTGCCACATAACGCAAGCACTCTGGTCACTCCACAGCAAGTACAAGTATGAGGCAGTCATTGTCCATGCTGGTGTGAACAACCTGAAACGTACCTCCCTGGACCACATGAAAAGAGACACAGAGGAGCTCTTACATCACCCTCTCAAACTCAGGAATCCCACACAGCCTTCATGAAGACACAGGAGAGTATAGATTGCTCTGCAAACACCATCATACTGGGTGAATTCAATTACCCAAACATAGACTGTGAACATTACTCAAGCCACAATACCCAAGCTCTATGGTTCCCATAGTTCAGAAACTCTTTAGCTATGGAACAAGTAGTCAACATTCCCACAAGAGGGGAAAATATACTAGACCTGATCATCACAAACATGAGTACAAAATGCTCACCACTTGAAGTATATCCCTCATTGATGCAATCGAACCATATACTAATCACACTGGAGTACTGGATCCCCCACATATGCAGACCTCAAACACATCTATGTGTGTGCGGGAAATGCCCCTATTAGCAACTGTGAAAGTACACTACAGGATGCAGATTCCCCTTTTGAAACACTGATGATGTCAGCACTCTATAACTATATTACCTGAATTAAAGCTTCCAAGTAATTCGTATAGCACCCTCTGCTAATGCGTCTGTCTCTGCTGTCCTAACATAGTTAGGTAGGGGTTTGAATCCTGCAAAGGGAATGTATGTGAGTTAGTTTGAGTGGTGTTTGTGTGTGTGCATAATGCTGTGAGGGAAAAGTGCCTTTTGCCAACTGGGAGAACACACTACAGGGTGCACATCCCTCTTCCTAAACACAGATGATGTCAGCACCCTCTAAGTACAGCATTAGAAAGGATTTCTCTCACTAATGCAAATAGCGTACTCTGCTAATGTGTCTGTCTCTAGTGTCAAAACACAGTTAGGTAGGGGTTTGAATCTTGCAAATGGAAAGTGTGTGTGCACAATGCTGGGGGTGGGATGCGGCTTTTGCCAAATGGGGCTACGCACTGCAGGGTGCATATTTCCCTTAACAAACAGTGATGTTGACAGCACCCTATACAAACAACATGACAACAGACAACTGCCAGTACTCAGTATAGTGCTACATGCTACTGTAACACGCACATGTACCAGAACATACCTAGATAGTGTTTTGAAACCTGAATGTGGCAAGTGTGTGGATGTGGGATGTTTCTGTGTGTGCATTTCCATATGGAAAACATGTTGGATGTGGCAATCAGGGAACCACAGTACCTGATGCACATTACACTTTTAAACTAATGAGGTTGCCTGCACCCTGTAAGTACAGGTAGAGAAGAGGAAATCGGTAGTAATCCAAATAGTGCACTTTTCAAATGTGTACCTGTCATGTGTCGACAGCTACTCATGTAGGGTAATAAATAATGGAAATGGCAGGTGAGCGTGTGCATGTGTGGGGGTAGCAGGGTGTGTGTAAATGCATGTGTGACAGAACAGATACATATAGCTGAATCTACAATACAGCACATGATGCACATTCAGATAGTCAATGGTAGCATGTGATGGTGTGCAGCTGGTACACTTTGGTAGGTAGTATGGGTGCAGATAACAATTCAGGACATTCATACAGTTACTGCAGCAGGAATGCTGGGATATACACACAATCATAGTGGAACAGTGAACAGTTACCAACATGTTACTACTTATACACATCTATGTAGTCACCCTGTGCATCAGCAACGTGTTTACCTTTTCCTGCACTGATGTTGTAGTATGCAGGAGGTGGCACAGTGTCATCATATGCACAGGGTGTGGGTTAGGTATGCCCAAGCCAGCCACTAGTACCATCAATTGACATGTGTGTGTATGTGTGTTTGTGAGAGGCAGCAGTACAGGGTGGACCAGTGTTGGTGCAGTGTGTGTGTGTATGTGTTTGCCCTAGGTTTTAAATTTCTGCATGTGTGTAAGCACGCACACAGTCCCACATAATGGCTGCCATGTACAGGGTTTTGTGGACAGCCACAGACTGCACATGTCAGGTCATCCAGATCAGTGTCTGTGGGCACGGACACGGTACCTGTGCCTGGCAGGGGTGCAACGGACCATATCCGGTACTAACCCAGACTGGGTACTGTCATCGGAAGTGGGTGTGTGTTGACTGGACACAGTTCCCTGTTGGGACTGTCCAGAGCCACAAGCACGTGGTCTCCTGGGGCGTCCTGATGACAGCACTAACCCAGCATTGCTGGAGCTGCTGCTGGTACTTGAGGTGCGTGAGTGGGCCTGTTGTCGTCCGCGGCGACTGCCAGCTGGTACTGTTGCCGGCATACGGCCACTTCGATGCCACAAACGCACACCATCGCCCTGGCCCATGGACATCTGGTTGTGGATCAGCTGTTGTATGTCCCCACAACGTCTGTCAACGACATCTGTGAAATTATGAATAGCATTCGCAATGTCACGCATGCCATCTGTCATGGCTGTGCGACATGCTGTCAGCTCCCTCAGACCCTGATTGGTGTACCTTTCCATACACACCTGTGCCTGCATAACAGTCCAAAACATAGTGGCGGTTGACATACCTCCTTGGGCACGTCGGCCAAAGGCAGTATGGCCACAGATGCCCCCACGAGAACCCATGGGCGACTGTCTGCGTGGTACCATTGGAGGACCCTGCTCATGGCTGCTTTGTGGGGATGCATGTACCACAGGTACCACATTACCCTGATCTATGCCCAATGCATACTGTCCATCACCTAGGGACAATGGTGACAAAGGATGTAACGGCAGGATGACTGTGCGCATTGAAGGGGTTGACAGCTGTATACTGTCAATTGGCTGACCAATGGCGGACCCAGACACACCTTCCTGCACCATTATAGACATTTCCTCATCATCAGTACCTGGGGCACAAGATTCAGGTTCCCTGCTGCAGGTCACCAGAGCAGCACCAGAACCTACAGGAGGAAAACAGGGAACACAGATTACAGTCTCAAGACATATTTTACGGTGATGCACTTCAATACAAATGCACACATTCAGTAATGGACACATGTACTCATGGACACATACACACATGCACACATGGGCACAGGCACATTTGCACACATGCACACCCCACAGTACACACACACATCAGTACTGAGTTACACTACTCTTACTAGTATTAACATGAGTATTGCAGGTATTATTAAATACACTCACCAGCATGTATACTACTGAGTTACACTACTCTTACTAGTATTATATATAGTTTTTAGGTAATGATAAACACACTCACCAGCATGTATGGCCTGCCTCGTTGCTAGATGGGAGGGACCTGGAAATATGAAGAAAGTAATGTCAGTGGGCACAAGTGTGCCATTGTTTTTGCATATGATATAGTACAGTAGTACACCAGTTCCCTTATACACATCAGCTGCTCATAACGCCATTATCACACATGCACAATTACATATCATGATGACAGATACATACCACGTGCACACCTTATGCATGCATGAAGTAACAGTGTACAGAACAGTCATATGTACATATGGCATCTTACCTGCATGTCTTGCTGCTGTGTGGATCCAACCTCCATCATGATGCAAGTCTGATGCTGTTGTTGTTCTGGGGCTGGATCCATGACACTTAGCAGTAGCCCCTCCTGTCTGGTGAGGGGGGGGTGTGGCCACCCCCCCACCTTTGGCAACCTGTTGCCTGCAGATATCTGCAGCACGCTGGTGGACATTTCTAATCAAATCACTGCAGTGATGTCTCACCTGCTCATATGTCCTATCATGCATGCCAACATCATTTATCCTGCTGACAAGGTTTTGCCACAGTGCAGACCTCTCCTGCTGATTCTAGGTGGTGCGTGAAAACAGGATGTCATAGTCACGCACCAGGCTCTGGTGGCTCACTTCGTCCTCTGCAGCAGAGTATGCAGGGTTCCTTTTTGGAGCCATATCTCCCTGGAAAAGTACACAAACAGGATATCAGCAGAGTATGTCAGCAATATATGGTACACATTCTATACATGAAGTATTAAATTGTAGTTATTACTGCTTGGTTGTAACTTGATTAAAGTGTAGCTATCATTCTAAGTCTTTTGGATTAAGCACTTGGCCTTCAGACCAGTTGTTTTACATTAGGAAGGTTTGTGGCAAGCACTGTGGTGGCAGGACAGGTAGCTTTCATCCTTCTAAGTTGGGAACTGCTGATTGAGAGCCCAGTGTCCAAGTGTATTAGTTCTGGTATAAGCAGTTGGGCTTCAGGCCAGTTATTTAACATTAACAAGGTTTGTGGTCTGCACTCTTGTGTGAGAATAGGCTGTACTCTGCCATTCATAGCTGGGAACTTTTGGTTTCAGGTTTATAGTGCCTGCATATTTGAACTGTATCGTACTGACATTGGTACACTTTGTTTGCTGTAGCATACACTACATCCAAGCCTCCTGAATCTAGCTTTGTTTATATGCTTGTTATTTGTTAGCTTGTTATTTCACTAGTACGCTAATTCCACATAATACACAGCTTCTCAGCACTTCTGTGAATCACTACTGATATCTGCATTGCTTACTGTACTTATTTCCGTGTTACACTTAAAAGAAAGTGACTGCTTGTCGTTTTTGCATTTAGTTAATTGTAACACATTGCACTTAAGTTACCTGGCACTTGCTCACTGAAGCTATTATATCAGTCAGCAGTAGAAATTAATATCAGTACACCCTCACTCCCCACTGGACCTTGTTTTCAATTATTACGGAATTCACAATAGTATTCTAGCATGTCCAAAGGTCAGTTGTCAATCTCCTCTCCAGTCCAGCTGGTGAGTGTGGTAATCCAGAGGCAATGTTATAACAGCCTCATGTACACAGACAACCCCCTCCTCCTAACAACAAATTCAAACACATGTGAATGATGCAACCATATACCAAACTGGAGGCCAGGCTCTCTCTACTCAATACTGCCATAACCAGTCAGGAGGAGAAGGAAACCACACTCACTACAATTCTAGTCTCACATAGACCTACCACGACAGCAAAACAAACACATAATCACACAAAAACATACTCGGAGGCTCAAAATAAAGATCTGCCTAAGCAGCAGAGACCTCCAAAGCAGACACCCAAGCAACCGCCATCCCAAAACAAAACACGTGCAACACATATCTCACAAAGCCAATGTGCTGAACACTCACAGCCCTTAGTAAACAACACACCTCATACACTTGTAATAGGTGACTCTATCATCAGGCACACTGACGTCACGTTCACCAGGCTGAACGAGGAGAGGGTCACAGTGAGCAGCCTGTCGGGAACTACGACCCGCAACATAACACAAGCACTCAAGTCACTCCAAGGCAAGTACAAATATGACTCACTCATTGTCCATGCTGGTGTGAATGACCTGACACATATCTCCCTGGACTACATGAAAAGAGACAGAAAGGAGCTCTCTGAGCATGTAGCCCAAGACAGTATGACCCTGACCTTGAGTAGCATCTTACCCTCACCAAGAATGATGTCACAATATCAAGGCAAGATGATCACTTTCAACAACTGACTGAAGTACTGGTGTCATTCAAAGGTGATCCAATGCCTGTCAGCTTGGGATGATATGCTGTACAAGCCACAATGCTTTGCTAGGGACAGCTTGCACCTGTCACCCCTGGGTTTTTGGATTTTGGCAAAGGCTCTTGCTACACCCATAGTGCCTTTATTAGGCAAGGCTCATAAGGCAAACCCACATCCACAGGTATCACAAAGGATGAGGAACTAAGAGTAATGCTACTCAACGCCAGAAGTCTAAACCTCAAGATACACGCACTCAAAACTCTACTTAGCATTATAGACATCGATATCTGTGCAGTAACAGAAACCTGGTTCAGGTTTCCCAAGAGCACACCAGCACTACCAGGTTATACCTGTTACCATTCTTGTCGGCCCCAACACTTGGACCAAACAACAAAAGGAGGGGGAGTATCAATATTCATCAAAGATACCAACACCTCCACATTGGTGGCAAAGTACCACATAGGTGTTAAGCCATTAAGTACAGAAGAAGTAATTGGGGACCTGGGAAACAAACTTGATAGCAATCTGTCATTTGACAACCACGTGGCCAAAGTGGATTGAAAAACATGTCATATAGCCCAGCTAATCATGAAGGGATTCACATGTACATCAGTGGAGGTCTTCGTGCCTCTTTACTCATCCATCATCAGGCCTATAATTGAGTACAATGCCCCTTTTGGGATGTACCCAAGCAGACACCTACAGCAACTGGAAAAACCCCAACAGTACCTCATCAAGAGGATCAAAGGGCTCAAACAGATGCCATATGCTGCCCGGTTAAAGAAAATCCAGCTGGAATCAGTGGCATACTGCCTGTTCAGAGGCAATCTGTGCCTGACATATACAGCCATGTCCAACCCAGAAGTAATGGACATGCTGCACCTCAGGAAATCAAAATCACATACAGCCACACGCTCAAGAGACCTGAACCTTAGCACTGAAATAAATAGGACATGCAGGAGGGACAGATTCATAACCCAGAGGCTCCCTTCACTCTGTAATGAACTCACAGTACAGGTTAGGCAGAGTCCCTCATTGACTCTCTTCCATAGGAATCTGGATGAGTGGATGGAGATCATAGTTGTACCCTGGGTATCACTTCTATGTCACTGTTAGACAGAGGCACAGTATACTAACCTCGGAAAAGGGCATAGCAACATAAATTTTAATTGGTTGGCAAAAGACAAACACATTCTGGCTAGGCTTATAAATGCCCTAGGGCAGATAGCCTAGTATGAACCTATGAACCTATGTGTACTGCTATACTACTTCTGCCATATGTTGCATGTGTGTGTGTTGTGGTGGATGCGCAGGTAATGGCCAGATATTTCTGCACAGGCAACACTTCTGAAACACTCTGGGTGTTCATCCCAACATACTGTATGTGTGTTGCCATCCAACACTGTGATGTGGACACACATTACTCAGCCTGGATATACATATCCCAACAACACCACAAGCACAGTACACTACCTTGCTATGTATGTATGTAATTACACAGTTATTCACTAGTTAGGACTGTGATGCTATCCATGCAGCCCACTGGGCCAGTGGAAGCCACAACACACACTGCTGGCCCCTTTGCAAAAGCTTACCACAGACATCCCACATAGTTCATGTAATGTGCACACACATATCTAACCCAGACCGTATGCACACCACTTATTTATCCTGTCCAGTGGACTACAGATACAGGCACATTGTATAACAATAGCAGGAGGCTACTGCAGCACAGAGCAGATTCACATGAAGGCAAGGCATCTGTGGTCAGCAGTGGTAAGATGCTTCACATTCACCAAATGCACAGATATTGGCAACATTGTTGCAGACAGTTTAGGTGCAGGTATCCCCCCCCCCATTCTCCTACATAAGTGGAATTAGTTATCACAGATGAATGTAACCTCCCTATCATCTCACATGTCCAGGTGAGGGCCACCCTCAACATTGCAGAACACACAGCATCACTGTTACAAAATGGTATCCCTGGATGTGTGATAATGCTCACCCCTAGAGGACATAGCACCACATTACCGACTGATATTAAACCCTGGCCATACTACAGGATCTGTACCTGAACAGTGCCATACATACACAGTGGTCCCACACCAATGAGGAGGAACCTCTACTGACCCTGGGAACTACTGCATCATATGCATAACTGGCCTTGTCCTCTAAGCTATGGAAGTTTTAAGTATGGAAGACATGTACAGCAATATTACATATGTATATATATCAGGACTATGTACACACAACCTATCTCATGGACATACCTATAGATAGTGAACTATGATACATTTGGAGGTTTCACAGTGATTTCAGGACAGTGCTATAAAAGGGTATGTGAGATAGGCGTTGCCCTTTCAGATTGTAAGGGCGTGGTCCATGCTGGTATACTGTCGACAGTGTTCTGTGAGTCTGAAGGTTAGTAAGTCTCTCATGATTCATGCTGTGTTGTAAATTCAGGTTGCTGCATTTCTCTCACCTGTTCCCTGTAGTGAGTGTGTATGCATACTGACACCTACAACTATATTTCCATATGTATTAATATATATATATATATATATATATATATATATATATATATATATATATATATATATATTTATATATGTGTGTGTACATATACATACTTTCATATATGCATATTAGCTTACATTATTAAGTACAAGCTAACAATTAGCAGGGCTGTTTCTGTTAACACTAAACTAGTATGGGAATCCAGTAATTAGGACAGTAAAAGTCTACCTGACATGCTTTGGGTAGTACACATCCTATATTGCCTTTATCTTCATTCCTACTATTACATGTTATACTTATTTTGGCACTATATTCATGTATGAGAGTCATGGCTTAGTGGTAGGTCATACAGACTAGTGTTACAATGGTCTTGTGGTAGGGCCTAATAGTATGCTATAATAGTATGCAGTTAAAAGGGTTAGTAAGTCTCACAGGAGTCAGGCTGTGTTGTAGATTCTGGTTGCTGCATTTATCTTCACTGTTTCCTGTAGTGAGTGTGTATGAATACTGACACCTACAACTATATTTCATATGTATTAATATATATATATATATATATATATATATATATATATATATATATATATATATATATATATATGTGTGTGTACATATACATACTTTCATATATGTACATTACCTTACATTATTATGTACAAGCTAACAATTAGCAGGGCTGTTTCTGTTAACACTAAACTAGTATGGGAATCCAGTAATTCGGACATTAAAAATCTACCTGACATGCTTTGGGTAGTACACATCCTATATTGCCTTTATATTCATTCCTACTATTACATGTTATATTTATTTTAGCACTATGTTTTTGTATGAGAGTCATGGCTTAGTGGCAGGTCATACAGACTAGTGTTACCCAAGTCGTGGGTTTGAGACTGACAGTGCGAATTTAGTTTTTTTTCGAAATTAGTACAGGACCTGTCAATCAAAAGTGCCAAAGGCACCTTTAAGCACTTAAAACCAGGTCTGTGCTCATTTGCGTGGAGCTCACGCATGCGCACTGGCGATGAGCTCCGCTAACACACGCGCACACCCGCGCTATTTTCTTTGAAAGAAAAGAAAAAGGGGTGACAGGAAAGTGGTGAAAAAGGGGTCACAAAGAGGGTAAGACAGTAGGGAAACAAGCTTGGGATTTGCAGGAGGGATGTAGGTGAGGCCCATAGCTGCCCATGTCTTTCTCAGCAACAGCTGTGCATTTCTATGTAATTTGGTGTGACATTTGAAACCTTCCACCCCTGAGAGAGGTGTCAGGGCAACATTAATACCTGTTGTACAGCCAATTGTAATTAACAGTTTCAATGTCCAGCGGACATGTGTGCAACATGGACAGCTATGTATGGGGCATAATTTTTTTGTGGGTACAGAGTGCCCTTTTTTTTTTTTTTTTTTTCAGGTGAGAGTGGTATGTCAGGTGAAGGTAGTCGGTATAGCTGGGGAGGTAGGTTGGGTAGGTTAACAGACAAGACAGACAAGACGCATACAGGGGCGGTGTATGACACATTTGGGGGGGGTTACACAATTGACGGGGACAGAGGTTGGGATATCCAGGGCACATGAGCCCACAGATGGCAACAGTGGAACTGATATCCCCACCCATAGGCAGTTGCCACTGTTCCTTCACAGCCCAGGATGGGGCTGTGCTGGGGGCTGTGCAGGCGGGACAACGGGCATGCCCATAAGCTGTGCCACCCGGGCCTCAAGCTGGCGTAGGGGCCCAAGAACAGAGTCTTGAATCTCCCTTTGCACCACAGACCGGACACCTTGGAGGGTGAGTCGACGGGCTCCTCCGGCCACACTTGCAGAGGGGGGACAGGCCCCATCCCCTGCAGCACTTCCACCCGAAGGTGGCACAGGGCCACCGGAGGAGGGTCCAGCCTGGGCACTAGTGCCAGGTGCAATCGCCAGATGAGGTGGGAGAGGTGGGTCCGCTGGGACCCGCCTTCCCAAGCATTCTAGGTTTGTGAGTATGTTATGTTAGTTTGGGTTAGTAGCATATTATTCCATTCAAATTAGTTGTAACAGCATGCATTGGTATTCCCATTAAACAAACACCCAGATATTAACACCACTGAACAACAGGCATATCAATATCACATGCATTATTTGAACAGAAATACACAACCAAACAACATGCAGGGTTGATTAATGGCAACAGGCTATCAGGTTTGCAGGTATGAACAGGGCACATGCAACAACGGGCATGTATATATTTTTGAAACAACAGGACAAATGTCCATGGTTAATGAAATTTTCACATACCAATATTTAGTGAGTTTTTTAATTTGCAATTATAGGGTGGGGTGGAGAAAGAAAATGTTGACACATTCATAAATTATACATTGATATACATTTGTAATAGAAACACAATTAACTTGTGGGTGATAGTTTTCAAATGATTTTTAATTGACTGTCATGCTAGACCTGTTACAGATACATCACTATCCAAGTTATTTTGAATTTGATCAGATACATCATCCTGCTATATTTTGATGACAGGGCAGGGGACAACTATGGATGTTTAGTATGTCAGACAATCTTTCATTCTATCTGAAAATTGTTGACTGTGATCACCATATACAGATTTTGGCTTAAACATTCAAGATTCAGACACACTGAAATCAGTTTGGGATGTTAATTTTTAATTCCCACATGCATTTAGTTCTGTAGAACCACACTGAGGCTTATATATTCAGGAGTTATTACTACTTTATTTATTGGTACATGACCCTTTCTGTCACTCTCACACATCCTGCTATTTCACAGTTCAGGTTGGTACTTCTAGGCTTTGTTCACATATTAGACCTGTGGTGATTCAAACACTTTCCAGCAGCCTCACTTCTGTCATGATTCAGCATTTCAACAGGGGATATATCTCACATGTGATTAACTCAGCTTCTGAAGCTGTACTCTTGAGACTACTGCAGGTTATACTACATTTAATTAATTGTGGGACATCTGTATTACAGAACTATTTATTTCTATCAATTATATTTCCAGTTTCACTTACATACTGATGAACTTGATGCAGCCATACCTGCACACTTTCACTTGTTGCTTGCACATTCAATTACTTTTAATGAATACACTGCAGTGTTCTGCTAAGTGCTACACTATAATATTTATTTACAAGTACTAGGTGGGGTTACTAACCTGCATGGTGGCGCAGCCGCACCAGCCTGCTGTCATGTGCCCTGTGATTCGCAGAGCGTACACCTGCAGCTGTAATACAAAACAAGTAATATTGGAATACACATCTCCATGGTATCAGCTAGTTGAATTTCTTACATACATAAGTAAAATGTAACTTACTCAGTAGTGAGGCGTTGGGCATATCCCGGGCCTCCTGGATCCATTGGGTCAACTGGTCTTGTTTGCGTCGCTTCAGGTCCGCATGGTGGTAACGGACCTGCTCACCGGTACGTGGAATCCCAGTAGCACTGGTGAGATCATGAGCCAACTGGTCCCATGCCTCTGCCCTGTATGCTCCCCAAGAGACCTGGCCCTGCATGAGTTGGGCCTCATGATGATGAACTAGGAGCCAGACGATGTATCTGGACTCCTCAACGCCCCACCACTGTGCTCGAAAGCAACGTCCCTCCCCTACTCCACTCATTCTGCCTGCAGGTCTATTCTACAATCGTTTATGCTGTGTATTCCCGCCTATGGGGCTTATATATGCCGATTTTCCTGCACATTTCTATGATTGGCCGTTTTGGAATTGTATCAACTTCACAGAAACTGCTTTATCATGCTCCATTTTGGATTACATCCTATATATATGCTATTTCTGCATTTCTAAGTACTGCTGTCATTGCTTAGTGGTTTAGTACCTTGACTCTAGTGCATGGTATCCTGGGTTCGAATCTGACCATTGATTTTTAATTTTTATGACTGTCTAGACAGGCTGAGGGGTGTGTCTTTGTAAAGGCACTTTTGATACAGCTTGTTTAACGTTGCCCAGCGGTTAGCTTGTGGGCGCGGCGCGCACCTCCGCGCAAACGGTGTGCGCTGAGTTAAACCTTAATTGGCTATTAACACGCATGTTAAGCTAAGCACAGCTAGTTGCACAAAGTTTGAGCCTATTAAACCAGTGCTTAGCTACGGGCAAGCAATTTGCAGCCTTTGAAACACTACTCAGCTACGTGCACTCTGTCTCACCTTGTTTGACAGCAGCTTAGCTATCAGTACATTTCTAAATATTTTTATTATTGTATTACTTGAAAATATATGATCCATTTCATTCCATTTTACAAAAGGAAATACTTTTACATTTGTACAATACTGTCAGGGGCCTTTTTAGTGCTTATTTACAAAAAAAAAAAGGATGTTGTGTGTGCTCGAACCTTGCCTTCTTGCTCTTAAGCCGAAAACTCTACCACTTTGCTATTACTTCTTGGTTTACTTTGCATATTTAGTTCTTATATCCTTTTCCACTGATTGCTAACTGCAGTTGCGCTAGTAGCACACCCGCTCACACGAGCGCATTAGCAAACATTTACGGGGTTTTAAAAAAAAATAAAAAAGTTTTCATTTTACATTTTATAACATCTATTCACTTTTTACATTTTACATTGCTGGTCTGTGGGGGCATGTGTTGTGTAGTGTGTTTATTCACATTTCCATGGCCTCTCTCGTGGGTGTTTACTTTCTGCCATTCTAGACTTCCGGGGGCGTGTCCGCTTGCAGGGCTTAGCCTACGGACACGCCCCCTACTGTCTTACATGGACCGTGTAAGACTTACAGTGTGATTCAGCATGCCTCATGCACCTTATGCATATGCATGACATGCTGACATCACACCGTTTAACTGCAGCATCCGTGTAAGAGTTATAACTCTTACACGGAGGCTTCCTGAATCCTGCCCAAAGTCTATAAACCAAATTTGAGGTAAATTTGGAGCCCAGGTCAAGGGCAACCACAAGGCATTCTTTAGCCAAGTTTGCAAATTCAAAGACAACTAACAATTGTGTGCAGAGGTCATTCTTAATGGAGTCACCTATACTGAGCCACAAGATATAGCAAATGCACTGGCTGACAAATTCAGCTCTATCTTTGCCTCTCTCTCCCTCTCAACCTTCCTTCAGGAAATACAGTCAAATTTCACTCGCCTGCTATTAGTAGGGAACAGGTCCTTAATACTCTCTGTAAGTCCAAGAACATTGCATCGATAGGCTCAGACAATATCCCAGGATACTTTCTAAATAGTATGAAATATGACCTATCAGGCAGTCTTGAATTGTTATTTAACTGTAGCCTTTAAACAGGCTTCTTGCCTCACGAATGGAGAATAGCAACAGTCATCAAGGGCAGGTCATGCCTACTCACCCTGATGGACTTCTTTCAGAATGTTTGCAAAACAATGGGTGAGGATAAAATGGTTCATGCTCCCTACCTTGATTTGGCCAGTGCATCTGACACAATATCCCACTTGGGCATTGTTGACAAACTCAAGAGGTTTCGTATAAACCTTTATGTCACTCAAGGGATGTCCAACTGGCTCACAGACAAGACCCAGGAAGTTAGAATTGGGGGATTCCACCTCTACAAAGAGGCCAGTCAGAAGCACAGTCCCTCAGGAATCAGTCCTGTGACCACTCCTTGTTAGCATTTACCTCTCTGAAGTCAAGGCCAGTGTCAGTTTCCCCTGGCTGACTAAATCTGTAGATGACTGCAAATTAGGAGCAGTGATAGAACTCCCCACTGACACAAATGTTCTCCAGGAAAGGCTAATACAGATAAATAATTGGTGTCAGAGCCATAGCCTAAAACTAAATGCAAAGAAATACATAGTAGTATCATTCGGGAAGTCATCCATCTTTGGTAACTATCATATTGACAATACAACACTAAAATTTAACCCACTAGTCAGGGACTTGGGGATGCACATAGTAATCTAGCTTTTGACCATCACATATCTATAGCAGTGAGAAAATCATTCTATGCTGTGCATCTTATAAACAAAGGTATGGCATATAGGTCCATGGAAGTCATTGTTCCACTGTATTCAGAATTCATAAGACCTTGCCTTGAGTATAATGCCTCTTTTGATATGCACCTAAACTGGCATATCCAACAATTGGAACATTCACAGAGGTTCCTCACTAAAAGAATAAAGGGTGCAAGTAACATATCCCGTGTAAATTGTGTCAAGGCCCTATCCCTGCATTCTGTCTCCTACAGATTGTTGAGCAGAGATCTATGCGTGACATACAAGGCATTGTCAAACCCCACCCTAATGGATCTCCTGCATAGCCATAAAAGAAAACAAACCTGAATTATCTGTTCTAAAGACATAATCCTTCCCTGTGATATAAATAGGACCTGATGTATGTATCCAGAACATACCTCATCTCTGGAGCAGGCTCCCCATCCATATGAAGCAGAGATCCTTCCTTACCCAATTCTAATTTAATCTGGACAGTTTGATGGGGAACAGTAAATTCATCCCTGGTTTGGCACCTACGACTCTAATGGATACAGGCAGCCTATAAATGTTTCATCTCCCAGGCCCCTGCTTGTAAATGTTACATCTCCCACACGCCTGGTTTAGCTTATGAAGGGTACCAGAACTAGTAAGACATTTGGAATGCTTGGCTAGGCATAAAAAGGCCCTTGTGGTCATTACCCTAGTAAAAACCTATGAACTTGTGAACCTAAATTGTTCTTTTGCAGGATTATTGTAACTCATGAACAAGTGCTTATCTATTATTTAATGAAATAAATAGTCATGTTAGCCTGAATGTAATTACATATTGTTAAAAAATGGTCATACTGCATTGATTATATTTGTTTCCCAGTCACAGCCACTTTAAAACAAAAGCTTATAAAAATTGGATTGCAATGTTAACCCGATTTCCCACCCAACGCAATTAACTCTTGCAGCACAGATGGTCTATCAGTTTTGCAAACATTAACATGAATAATATGTTCTCTGTCATAGCTTGTTATTGCAACAAAGGCAGAGATTAAATATAAAGTATGGTAATAATTGTTTTATTAAACACATTTCTGTAAGGGAGTTATACAGTTATTGTGTAAATAGGTAATGCATGAGGTTAGATTTAATTAAAGTATTTTGTTTTTGGTTGGGAAAGGAGCCAAACGTATTATGCTGTGGCGGCCAAGTCATATTAAATAAAACATAAATGCACTGTGAAGCATGCAGTTAAGTACTGTAATAGGTAAGTATGCCCTTTTAAGTCAGATAGGAGTCACAGGATCAAAGGAAATATGCAAGCCACTATAAAAGCAAAGGTAAACAATACTTAATAACATTTTGTAGCCTACAGGAAAGGCAAGACTTTGGCTAGCATTCCATCAAACTGTTTATAATGTGGCTGTGGAGTTTAACAAATGATAAACTTTCCATACAAAAGAATTACACTCCACTCCTGTTGAATGTTCACTGAGCATAATGACTCGAGGTGACTGTTCATGATATTAGCAAATACCTGGCAAAAGACAGGGATCATAACAGAGTCTTGCTGAGAGCAGTCAAGATCCCACCACCCACCCCTGATTTAATAACACTGACAGTGAATCCAGCTGGGTTACCTGTAAGAGCTGTTTAATTTCTAAACAGATCTAACACAATGATTTCCAGAAACTGGTCTCATTCATAGTGGGAACTACAATATTGAACCCTGTCTAATATATCAAAATGAAGGCGATCAGAATTCTCCTACCTGTTTGTCAATGCATGGATTATATGGTGACCCTTCTGCAACTAAGTTGCTCAAGGCAATCAGCATTTGAAAGTTTTTCATATTTGAACAGAAAAAAATGTATCACATACTTCTGGAAATGTTTTTTCTATCACTGAAAATGCTATCCAGTCAGTATGTAAATGATTATGAAAAATCCACATTTAGTGAGACTTAACCTAGTCAACAAGAATGTTGTATAAAAGATTTAATGCAAATAAGAGGGCATTTGTTTAGAAAACACAGCATTCCAACAAATTCACCTATAAATTATAATGTAATTTCTGTGAATTTCTCACGATGTTCCTAGGTTAGAATTTGTGTATTTACTGCCATAGTTATTAGAGTTAAGTATCACAATTTTAAACTGACATTACACCTCGCCAATTTTTAAAATGTTTTTAAACCAAGATAATTATTATTATATTTATGCAGAATATAATTAAATGAGACACCAGCTCTGTTATAAAAAATCATTACTTTAAGCAGACTATTGTAATCTGTTCTTAGAGTTAGCTTCATATTCACATTCATGAGTCTGATGCTGAAAGTAATAGAATAAATCAACAATCTGCAACATTTATTGAAAATAATGATTGAAAAACAAGGAAAATATAATTGTCAGGAGCTCTTTTCTTAGTTTAGCTGATGTAAACTTAAAAGACATATGAAATAATTTAGGCATGGTTCATTGCATTAAGTGCTTCTTCCAAACATTTTTAATTTTTTTACATCCTGACCTAAAATCAGAATCTTTGTTTGGCATCACATCATTGAATTGCTCCCTGTTCTTATTACTTGATATTGTTGTGTGGTATATTACAAAAGCATTGCATTCTCCAATTTGATGACCTCATTCGTTATGTTATTGAATTATCACACTTACTGCTTTTCTTCCCCAGTGGTTGATTCTTTAGCAGTTTCACTAGCCACCTCAAAGCCATTTCTTCCACCTGTTGCATTACACCTGATTCCAAACACATGTTTACATCCACACCCTCAACCATTTTCTTCCCCAAACAACTAACTCTGCATGTGCCAGCCATTCACCAATACTCCTGCTCCTGCCAACAGCACCTCCATTTTTTCTTTCCTCTCATTGTTCCCTCTTAAACTTCACAGCACAAAGGCAAATGGCCCACAAGATGTCAGTGTCATTCCAAAATATATCTCACTGCACTTGGATTTCTCTCCACATTTTCTGTGCTGCTGTACAGTACCCTCACATAGGCAACTGATCCACTCCCTCCTGACCACATCTCTAACATTTATCATCAGGCCACCATGCATCCCTTTTCCTGCGCATTGGCATTCTATAACATGTATGAAGACATTTTCAATGTGCATTCCCATCTTTCATATAATCTCTACTCTCCTTGCAACTCCACATCTCCATCAGCCCCACAATCTCTACTCTCCTTGCTAATCTGCATACTTCTGTTTATAATGAATTGTTGCCAGTCAGTGGTCTTCCCCCCACTTTAGTTTAAGTTTAAGGTTATTTTTTCTGTCACAGAAATCACTGTTCTGTGTTTTTGTTATTGTTGGGTTTCGGACTTTAGAGTTCGATATTACAACGTTCTAACTTATGTTAGTTTGATGTGATAGACACCTAAAATAACCATTCTCCCTTATTCACTCCAAAGTCTTTCTGTTGCTCTTCAAACTCCTTAAGACACCCCTGCTACCTTACTCTCTCATCTTCCACCATGCAAAACATCCTTTATCTTCTGCCTTTACTCTTCATCTCCCACACAATTTTATGCTGCAGCCCATTTTTATCTCTCATTTCCATGTTTATTAATTCAAACTATCACTCCTACACCTTCTCAGATGTAATGACACATTGCTTGCTGTTACATAGACAGACAGATAAATAGACATATAGATAGAGATATAGATATATATTCATTTGATATAAAGTTAAAAGACTGAAAACCTAGAATTTGTCCTCTTTCACTGTTCTTTCAATATTTTGCATTTCAACATTTCGACACAAAGATCTGCACCAAAATTGGCCTTCTCTTTCTTAATCATCCTCAATATACCTTTTACATCCTTTCCTTTTCCTCCTCTATCCAAATTGAACCAGTGTGAATAAAATTGTTTCTAAAACCTTCTCTTGCAGCCTTGTACCTATACATCTTCCCATCTTGATTACATACAGAACAATTATTGCCCTAACTACTCTTAACCTCCTGCTAATGATGGTGGTCTCCCATATTACACACAGAGCAATCATTACCCTGACTACTCCTAACCTTCTGTTTATGATGGCAGTCTCCCACATTAAACATAGAGCAATCATTGCCCTGACTGCTCATAACCTCCTGTTAATGAAGGTGGATTCCTATATTACACACAGAACAATCATTGCCCTAACTACTCCTAACCTCCTGTTAATGATGGTGGCCTCCCACATTACACACAGAACAATCAGTGCCCCAACTACTCCTAACCTCCTGTTAATGATGGTGGTCTTCCACATTACACACAGAACAATCATTGCCCTGACTACTCCTAACCTCCTGTTAGTGAAGGTGATCTCCCACATTACGCACAGAACAATCATTGCCTTGACTCCTCCTCCTCATCATCATCATTAGCCCCCTTTTTTCCCATTTATCTACATGGGGTCGGGGTACCAACTCTCTCTCGATTCAGTGACACACTCCTGCCTTCTTCAACACTCATGCCTGACTGTCACAGATCTTCTTTCACACAATCCATCCACCTCTTTGCTGGATTTCCTCACTTCCTTGTACTTTCTTCCTGTCTGTCCCAAATCTTCCTCACCAGATTGTCTTCTGCTTTTCTACACATGTGCCCAAACCATCGTAATCTGTTCTCTTTGATCTTTTCTGCAATTGGAGCTGCTATGGCTTCTGCTCTTGTGACCTCATCTGAGCCTGCTGCTTTCCCTGACTTCATTTTCCTTAGTGCTGTTCTTACTTCTTCTAGGGTGGGTCCTCTTCTTTTCTCATCGTAGGCTGTTTCTGGGACAGTACAGCTTCTGTGGGGTTTTCTTCATTCAGAAGCTGCTGGAAATACTCCTTCCATCTGCCTTTGATGTCCTGTGGACTGGTGAGCAGGTTGTTGTTGGAATCCCTTCTGAAGGGTGTCTGACTATCTTCTTTATCATTCTGTCTTTGCCTTGCAACCTGATTTAGTTTCTTTAGTTTCTTTGTGCACCTTACTGAGTCACTTTCCAGAAGTTGGTACAGTGCCACCAATGCCCTAGTCTTTGCTATTGCAACTTCTTTCTTAGCTTCTTTGTTAGCCAACCAGTTGTCCTTCCTAGCCAGGTCAGTCTTTTCTATCTCCCTGTTCTTCCTGTACTCCTTCTTTCGTTTGATGACTTCCTGGACTTCTGCATTCCACCACTAGCTTTCCTTATGTACCTTATTTCCATACATGGCTCGCCACATATCTTTTCTGTAGTCCTAACATATGCTGTTTTTAGGTGCTTCCATTCTCCAGACTACTCTTAACCTCCTGTTTATGATGGCGGTCTCCCACATTACACACAGAACAATCATTGCCCTGACTACTCCTAACTTCCTGTTAATGATGGCGGTCTGCCACATTATACACTGAACAATCATTGCCCTAAGAACTCTTAACCTCCTGTTAAAGATGGTACTCTCCCACATTACACAGAGAACAATCATTGCCCTGAGTACTCCTAACCTCCTGTTAATGATGGTGGTCTCCCCTTCCACACATCCTATAGCTTCACAGCTTTCTGTCTTCATCCTTTCCACTTCTCATTTCTTATCTCTTCCACCCCCATATATCTTCAGACCTAAATACTCCTGTCTCCCATTAGATGAAAAGTCCAAACATTTCATATTCTCCCTTTCCTACCCCAATCACTACTGACTTCCTGGGATATTTATGCAATCCTCATGTTCTATAGAGCTCCTCAAAGACCCTTAGCATCCTTAGTAAGTGTCACTGTATGTCCTCCAGGAAGAGCATACAATCAGCTACACTTAGTGAATGTTGATCCTCTTATCTTGAGCTTCCAGTTTTTGGAAAGCTTTCTGGATGTGTTTATTAATGTATACAGCAGATATGGAATGTTTACTACTAGTGCTGGCATACATAGATTCTATTTATAATGCATGATTTTGTACCGTTTGAAATATTCAGCATTACATTTATAGCAATTGTCAGTGAAGGTATACTTATACTGGTGTCGTTACAGTTCAACTACAGAAAAAAACACATTTTTTCTAAGGGAAAACATATACTGAGGTCGGGTGCTACCAAGTATGTTCAGCCTTGGTATGAGAAGCTTCCTTTAGGTTCCCCTCCCCTTCATCCTATTTCCACCCATCTCCCTCCTGTTTGTATCTACACTTCCAAACCTCACCCCTCTACACAAGATCCAGTAGCCAACATCCTCTAGTTAATAACAGGTACTACCTTTCTAACTAATACCACTAACAATAATTTATTTCTATTTCATTTTCCACCCGCTCCACATACTCAACATCTAATAGAGAACATGCTCTGTTTCATAACTGGAACCACCTTTTTAACTTGCAGCAATCCCATTAAACATTATTATATTATTTTCTCATACTAAAAACTTTCCCTTGCTCCTTTCTACCCACTTCCCCTTCCCTGGGATGAAAGTTCACATACCAGCTGCATACTAAGCCACCACTGCATCACAGAAAGTCTTTAATTTCCTGTAAAACTGATGTTCATAAACAAAATGCTATGTAGTAGGATATAAATCTATTTCAACTTTGCTATTTCTGGCCCATATTAACACCTACTGTCACCTACATCGATAAATGAATGCTGGCTTATTTTATTCCACAGATACCCAATCTTAAACTAAAAATAAAAATGTCTCCATTCCCTGTGGTCTCTACAACACACAGCTCATCATCAAAATAAATGTCAGCCACTTAAAAAATACCAAAATCCAAATAAATTTGCTGAGAAGCTAACTATCATCCGAAAGGGGACTTTATTGTAGAGTTAAACACTTTTGCCCAAGTAACTGGGACTTAATCAGAATCTTAAGAAATGACCACAATTTCTTGTTCAGATATACATTCCATGCACCAATTAGTCAATTAATTAAACCATTAAAAAGTCACATGCTTAATAATAAAAATCCATTTAAAACTCCAGGAAAGTAAAAGTATAATATATATATATATATATATATATATATATATATATATATATATATATATATATATATATATGTGTGTGTGTGTGTGTGTGTGTGTGTGTGTGTGTGTGTGTGTATAAAATACTAATGAGTTAAAATTGTACATTGTGTATACTAATGATATAGCTAATTTATAAAAGGTGACCCTAAAATTCTAAAACTAAAATTAATTTAATGTACTAGACAGGGGAAAGATTTCTATAACTTTTCTGGCTTCATCTTTAACACACACTGCTAACAGAAATATTATTGAGGCCAGATTTTTGTGTAGCGTTAAGACTTACTTACCATAAAAATTCTTTATAGTCTAGCCTGGTTTTGTCCTTGCCTCTTCAATCATTACTTAATCAATAACAAAAAAAATAAATAATAAATGTTTAAAAGTTTTTCAATCAAGTGTATGTTTATAAAGTACATTAGTCATTCTACATTTCTTAATATCATACAAACGTTCATAAATTATTTTAACCTTCTCATAGTTGTGTCCACGTAGAAAGATGAAAATGAAAGGCACATAGTCAGTTTATAGCCTTGTAGGTCTTACAATTAATGTAACCTTAACAACAAATGGCATGTTCAAAGTTATCAGTAATTATGTTGGGTCTATCCTGAATATATTTACAAGTGCCACATTTTCCCATTTTCTTTCTAACTGAGGTAGCAATTGTTGTGCTATTTCTCTGTTGTTCTTCTAATAGGTGTTTAATATTCTTACCTCTCTTATAGACAATAATGGGTTTGTCATCTAACTTACCCATTATTTCTTTAGGCAACATTAGGTTCCAAACATGATCTATATCAGACTTGATGCATTTGCATATTGCCTAAGTGGCAAAGTCAAGACAGGTTGGTGTACACCTATTTCTAATAAATTCAGTACCATTACCCTAGGTCACTGGACTACATGCTCATTAGAATGAAAAAAAAAAAAAAAAAACTACACAGCCTACATTTTGTCAACATCCTCAAATTGGGGTATATCCACCATAATTCTGGACCATATAACAACTGCCACAATCCAAAATTTATCTGTGCAAGGCTTCAAAATATAACAAACAAAATAGCAATACAGGGCTCACAACAATAAACTCAAATGCTTGTAGTGTATTCCATAAAATTGATGGCTTACATGCCTAGATCAGCAAAACAACTTCCAGATGTACTACTCATAACTGAGACATAGTTAAAACCAACCATCAAGTACAACGACGTCATCCAACCATGTTATAAGTGAACAATACTGGATATCAAAACATGCAGGACATAGAGTTATATTATAGTCATCTGCAGTTAATCTAATGTTCAGAAATTTATACCAGCATTTAATAATTCTGAAATAATTATACAATTTCTTAGAATAAATAAAAACAGTCTGCATTGCCATAGGATCATAGGAGATTACTAGGCTATCGACCCAGAGGTAATTTCAAGTCTAATCAATGTAATACAATAGAAATGTTAGTTAATACCCAAGATTACATTTAGTAATGTCTGCCCATGTCCAGGAGAGTTGTAGGCACTATTCCCGGTAAGAATTTACTGTGCCCCTTCCACTCATCTAGGTTCCTCTTGAACAGTGTCTTAGAGGTGCTCTCTTTCACATGAATAGGTAGCCTGTTCCAAAGATGCAGCAGTCACTGGGAGATAAATCTGTCTGTCCAACATGTCCTATTTAAGTCACAAGCCACATTTAGTTCCTTGGAATGGATAGTCCTAGTCCCATTTGATTTGGAGACATGAAGTAAGTTCATTAGGTTTTGGGTTGAGATTCTTCTTTGCTGCAGCTGCTTTGTACGGTACATGACGAATGGGTGTTATACTCAATTATGGGCCAGATTAGTGCAAGTATAGAGGAGTTATAACCTCATTTGCTCTCAAGTTGATGCCTTCACTAATTGAGCGTGCTATGTAGAAAGCCTTCCTTACTAGAGTAGACACATGGTGGTCGAAGTTATGGTCACAGCCAACTTGTGATCCCAGGTCCCTTACCACTTTGTGGGTACTTAGGGTATTGTGGTAGATTTGATAGTGTGAAGGGACATTGTTTGTGCTGAAGGGAATGATAATGCATTTCTTTGCATTCAGTTTGAGACTATGACTAAGAAACCAGTCACTGGTTTGCATAAGACCCTCCTGGAGTATACTGACATAATTTGGGGATTCCGTAATTGCACCCAGTTTGCAGTTGTCTGCAAACCTGGTCAGCCATAACCCCTTATTTTTGACCTGAACTTCTGAGAGGTATATACCAAACAGTAGGGAGGCCAGCACTGACCCCTGTGGCACCCCGAAGGTAACAGGTCTGCTGGATGATGTGAAGTCACCCACTTTGATAGTGTGTGTAGTTTGTGAGCCATTTGATAACACATCTTACAACTAAGGGGTTTACATTCAGTTTGCTAAATTTATTGGTAATGCCTGAGAGTGGGATTGTGTCAAAAGCATTTGCCAAATCAAGGTATGCTGTGTGCACAGATTTGCCCTTGTCAATGGCCCTGGTCACATTTCTGAAAACATCAACTAGATTTAAGAGGCAGGATCTGCCCTTAATGAAGCCAAACTGGGTAAGATCCAGGGTTTGGTGGTCACCTACATCTTTATTTATGAGGTCCCTAATGATAATTTATGAGGTCCATAATGATACTTTCCATGGCCTTTCAGATGAGGAAGCATGTTTACTTGGATATCATCAAAAACAAGACAAGAAACAAAAAAGTGGAGAATTCAGCAGTGACTGCCCAACCGAATCTCCATCTTCACCTGAACCAAATATCATCCTCTTTAATCTCTCGCAACAACCCCACCAAGGTACAACAAAATCACACAAAATGTCAGCACCATGGATCAGATTCTCTCAGCAATCCCCAAAATGTAGTGCAAACCAGCATCCTCCTAAGCTGTCTAAGTGATCATCACCCAACCTATATAATAAGGACATGGAAAAGAAATAAAAATTTGATATGGTGAAATATTTACGCAAAGGTGAAAGCCAAATTAATCAATATAAAGAAGGCATCCCAGAAGATATTAGAAGAGAAATACAGGCAAAGGCATCCAAACATGGAAAATGTCATAATAAAAAATAATATCACAAAGAGGGAATGTAGAAAAGAAGATTAGAAAATTAGACATTAAAATAATAGAAGATAAAGTTATGGAGTGCCTGTGAAGTGAAGGATTTGGTGTAGAAGTTCTAATACAGGTTACACCACAACATAATGGTACAAGTCAGGTAAGGATAAACAGGAACATCAGGAGACATCTGAAGAAGAAATATGGACATGGGAAAGAAAAAGAGATTTAATATGGTGCAATATCTATGCAAAGGAGGAAGCAAAACTAATCAATATAAAAAGAGCAGCACCAAAGATATTAGAAGAAAAATACAGACAAAGGAATCCAGACATGGAAAACTTTACAATACAAAAAATAAGAAGACAAAGAGGAAAAGTAGAAAAGGAGATAAGTAATGGAGAAGTTAAAGAAATAGAAACTGAGGTTAAAGAAATAGAAACTGAGGTTATAGAGTACTTACGAAGTGAAGGATTCAGTGTAGAAAATCTAATTCAGAAAGCACACCAACAAGATAGAGCAATGGACATCCAAATTAAGGAGAAACCAGTGGAATGGGAAGCAATTGGTCAGGTGTCATATGAAGATATTTTAGAACCTTCCACAGGAAACCAGTTTAAATGTTCAGTTGAAGCTGGACAGCAAGGGAAGGAACAGCAAACTGTGGAAACTCTGATGGAATCAATGTTGAGGAGTGATAGACCAGTGAGTTCCCATATGACAGAGTAACAGATGTCACAGGATGAAATTGAAGAAAATGTGACACAGGAAGATGCTATAGAACTTTCTTTAGAATGCCCACAGCAAATGGAAAACAAAAATTTGCCCTCAGTTTAGAAGAAACTGAGCTAAGAGAAGAGTTGCTTGATTTAACAGAAATAGACATACTATGATCAATGAAAGAAATAGGGCGGCCACCGTGGTGCAGTGGTTAGCATTGACACCTCACAGCTAGAGGTTCTCCAGTTTGATTCCCGGCTGGGGTGCCTTCTGTGTGGAGTCTGCATGTCCTCCCTGTGGTCGTGTGGGTATACCTCTGGGTGCTCTGGTTTCCTCCCACCTCCCAAAGACATGCTGTAGGTGAATTGGACACTCTAAATTGGCCATAGGTGTGAGTGTGTGCATGTGTGTGCCTTCTGTGGAAGGTTGGGTGCCGGGCTGGCAACTCAACACCATAAAACTCCACTGCCAATCATGAGCAGACAGATGATCCTCTGTGGTGACCCCTAACCCGGAAAAAGCCGAAAGAAGAAGAAGAAGATGATCAATGAAAGAAATAGACTGTAGAACATCAATAAAACCCAAAAAGTCAGACGTTTGATAAAACAAATGAATACAGTAATTAGGACTGTCCATAGAGATCTATGTGATATAACAGAAGTAAACAGGATATATTATTGTGCAGCTAAATTAGTAATTGTTTCCTTACAAATTCATGTAATGATTTTCATGTAACTTGAAGTTTTTCTCCTCGAGTCTTCACTGAAAATGGGTCTCAAGACCAGTGGACTTTCCCAATCAACAAATGTCAATAAATAGTTAAAATAAATAAATAAATAACTGATAAAGTTTTACCACATGAATATGGGGTAGTGAGAGAAAGGAAGGGGAGAAATCGAATACCATCATGGAAGTATCAAATAAAGAAAACTATAAAGCAATTAAGACAAGAAGTGTCACTGTCAGAAGAGTATTTTATAGGGAATAGAGCAATAAAAATACTTAGAAAGATGTGATAAAAGAAATGCACAGTATTAGAACAGATCAGGATCTATCATGTACTATTGCAAATAACAAATTCAAAATTTCAGCACAGGTGGAAAAACATAGACGATATGCAGATAAATATAAAGAAAAAGTACAAAATAAGCAATTTATTGATGACCCAAAAAAGTTTTATAGTGAATTGGGAAACAAGGTAAAGGGAATTGAAAGGCTACCAAAAAAGAAGAGACATACATTTGAAGAAGTATTTATGAAGATCCTATGGAACATAACAAAGATGATAAATGAACAGAAGAAGTAAAAGAAAGAATAAAATGTTTAAATCTATAGGATATGAAATGGGATGAAGTAACAGCCAGAGAGATTGAAACAAAATTAAGAAAAATCTCTAAATGGAAATCCCTAGGCCCAAATGCAGTACCTAATTTCTGGTTAAAAGTATTAACATCTTTGCACAAAGATTTAGCCATGAGTAAGAACTATTTATAAATGCACCCACATCAACACCAACCTGGCTAACAACAGAGAAAACAATGCTCCTCCTTAATAGTGACCCTACAAGCTACCGTAAAAATTATAGACCAATAACTCGCCTTCTGACAACATATAAACTATACACTGGAATTGATGTCAACATAGTTTATAGTCATTTAGAAGAAAACTCAATTATGGCAGTAGAACAAAAGGGCAATAAAAGAAAGTCATATGGAACAAAGGATCATTTGTTGTTAAATAAAGTCATAATAGAGAACTGGAAAAAGGAGAGCAGTAAGTATGGCATAGATTGACTACAAAAAAGTGTTTGATAGTATCCAGCATTCATGGATAAAAGAGTGCTTACAAATGTATAAGATACACCCTACACAGATCAGCTACATACAGTGCTCATGAAATAGTGGCAGACTACTTTGCAATTAAGCCATGATAAAAGACAAATTATTATTCCAGAGATAAAAATTCAAAAGGGGATATTCCAGGGTGACTGTCTGTCACCGTTGTTATTCTGCCTTGCCCTTAACTCATTAAGCTGTCTACTTAACAGCTTAAACCATGGCTATAATTCGGCTCCTAGAAAACAACACACTGCAAAGACTTTTCATCTTCTCTTTGTCAATGATTTAAAACTGTATAGCTCATCAGATGAGGAACTGAAAGCACAACTGCAAGTTGTCAAAACTTTTTCAGATGATACAAGAATGTCATTTGGTCTTGATAAATGTGCAAAAGCAACCTTTAAAGCAGGAAAACTGCAGCACTAGGAAGACATCATTTTGGGACAAGAATGTGATATAAAAGAATTTGAGGAAGAGACAGTGTATACATATTTGGCAATTGATGAAGGATCTACAACAATACATGAACAAATGCAAATAAAACTTAGCAAGGAATACTTTAGAATACGTAAATTAATCATGAAAAGAGCATTGATATCTAGGAACAAAATTTAAGCTACAAACCAATTTGCTCTTCCTGTGATAACTTAGTTTTGGAGTGATTGACTGACCCCAAAACATGTTGGCAAGATTATACAGGAAAACAAGACGGATGGTTCATGCTCACCAAATGATTAATAAAAATTAGTGTATACCAAAATTATATATTCCCCATTCTGAAGGAGGGATGGGCCTCCTTTAAATTGATTATATGTATAAAACTGCAATCATGGGAAGGCACGCCTCAAAAGACCCAGATGTAGTAACAATTTTGCAACATGAAAGAGCATAAATTTAAGATGACTTTTCTGCGTAGTCTAGCAGAAGCATATTGGTGTCAAGCAGGCATGGAAATCAAACAAAAGTAGATAAAAATCAAGTAGCAACTGAATGTGCCAAAAAAACAAAAGAAAGAATATAAAGTGAAGGAACAGATGAGAAGGCAAGAAATGTGGAAAATGTATAAATGCAGTTGCAAGTATAGAAAACTTCTGGAAGAACCTCATGTTGATAAGGATCAAATGCAGGAATGGTTAAGGAGAGGCAAACTAAAACCAAGAGGTGAAAGGTTAATATTGATGCCCCAAGGTAGTGGGCTATGTGCACATTGGTTTACAAAGTCCATTGAACATGTGGGAGAAACAGACAAATGTAGGTTTTGTAAATCAGAATTAGAAACAGTTGCACACCTCATTGCTGGTTGTGACATACTAATGGCAGGACTGTATACTGAAAGGCATAATCATGTGGCAAGGCTGTTGCACTGGAGAGTGTTCAAACATTATGGTACTGAAATGGCTGGAAAACATTGGAAAATCAAGCCACAAAGCATCATAGAAAATGATGAAGTCTACATCACATGGTATCATCCATTACTGTCAGTTCAAAAGACAGATGCTGGAAAACTGGATAAAGTGGCCCATGAAAAGAAGACAAAAGTAGCACTGATCATTGAAATTGCCACACCCAGTGACTAAAGTGTCTTGCATTCAGAGAGACACAAGGTCATAAAATATCAGGATTTGTAGGCAGAAATGACAGCAATGTGGAAGAAAGATACTCCAACACTTCCAATAGTAGTAGGAGCAATGGGTCTTATAAAAAATAATCTACAATAGTATTTAGATATGTTATCAACCCATGTAACCCCATACAAATTGCAGAAGGAGTAATTACTGGGCACATTGCGGGTGCTGCGAAGAACACTTCTGGCTGACATCAAAGATTGAAACAATACTAATTTCATGAACTTTAAACATACTTTAGCTTAGAAATTAGATCCATTCCTGTCATGGTATTAGAAATCAAAAAGACTTGGAGAAATTTAAAAAAATAAGACATACAGGGTCCAAATGGAGAGATGATAACTCAGCAAGCAAAGGAGAGTGGTATTGTTGGAACTGAATTCACCATCTAGTCTAGGTGTGTACCTTCATGAGGTAGATCTTGTATTTTTACAAAATCTCTCCAAGACAACATTGATATATAAACTGTATTTCATAAAGCATATATCATGGACAGAAGTAGGTTAAAAAATAAAAAAAAGATAGGTGGCTGCACAATCCTGGTAGGTGCACTCATCCCAGGACTTGAAAAAATAGTGTAGAATCTTCAAGACACAGACAATAGGGCTCAGCATGGCCAAGTGGAAGGATGATCCCCCTGTTGTGGAAGAAATAGCAGTCCACAAAAATTGATTTGCCAAAAAAAAAACATAAAGATGGTAGATTGGACTATTAAGGATAATAAAGAAATTATATATTGTTATATTATGCAAGAAGTCCAGAGTTTCCAGACATATGATATACAAAAAGATTTAGAGAGAAACTAGAGAAAAGAAAAATCCTTGCAGAAGAAAAACTGTCAGAAGCTTCAAATAAAAAATTGTGTTCATTAATGCAACAAATTTATGAAAAACATTATATCGAGCAAGAAACCTCGGGCCATTTGGAAAAAGAAGCAACCGAGGAAGTGCAAAATATAAAGAACAAAACCTAGACATTTTTGAAAGGTATAAAAAAGAAATATGGACATAAGGAGGAAAGAGAGATCTGATACGGTGTAATATTTATGCAAATGAGAAAGGCAAATTAATCAATACAAAAAAGCCCAAAGATATTGAAATAGTAATACAGGCAAAGGCATCAAAATATGGAAAAGTTCACAATACAAAAAATAACATCACAAAGAGGGAATACAAGACAGAAGATTAGGAATCTAGGCATTAAAAAAATAAAACTTGAAGTTATCAAATACCTGCAAAATGATGGCTGTAGTGTAGAAAGTCTATCACAGGTTATATCACAGCATGATGGAACAACAAGACCCCCAAGTAAGGAGAAACAGGAGGAGCAGGAGACATCTGAAGAAGAAATATGAACATGGGAAAGAGAAAGAGATTTAATGTGGTGCAATATTTATTCAAAGGAGAAAGCAAAACTAATCAGAGCAAAAAGAGCAGAATCAAAGATATTTGAAGAGAAATACAGGCAAAGGCATCCAGATATGGTAAATATGGTAAATTTTATAGTTCAAAAAATAAGAAAACAAAGAGGAAAAGCAGATTAGTAATAGAGAAGTTACAGAAACAAATGTTATGGATTGCTTTGGAAGTGAAGGATTTAATGTCGACAATCTAACTTTGATAACATTACAGTAGGATAGAGTAGTAGATTCCCAAATTAAGGAGAAACCAGTGGAGTGAGAAACGTCTGATCAGTTGCCATATAAAGGTACTTTGGAGCCTTATATAGGAAACTAGTACTAAAGTTCAGTTGGAGTTGCACAACAAGGAAAGGAACACAAAACTGAGGCAACTCTGGCACAGTCAGTGCTGTGGAGTGATAGGCCAGTAAGTTCCTGTATGAAAGAGCAACGGATGACATATGTTGAAACTGAAGAGAATATGACACAGGAAGATGCTGCAGATTATTCTACAGAATACCCACAGGAAATGGAGAACAAAGAATGTATTCTCAGTTTGTAAGAAAACTAGAAACTAGGTCATACGAAACATGATACAGGGCAAAAAAAAAAAACCTGGTATGCGTAGATGTGGGGCATGTAACTTTTGTGATTACATACTTGTAAGCAACCACTTTTATGTGAAGGAGAGATTTGTAGTAACAGGGAGATACAGTTGTTCTATCAGGGGTGTGGTATATTTGACTCATTGCGAAGAATGCCCCAGTTTCTATATGAGCAAAATGTAATGCATGCTGAAGGGATCATATGCAGGAGCATTTATATGATATTCATAGAAAAACTAACACTAATGCACTAGCAAGACACATTACTTATTTCCTGGGGCATGTATTAAAATTTGTAGTGCTTGAACAACTACAGATAAATACTAGTGGGTCCCTTGGAGACTGATTTTAGAACAGAAAGAACTTCACTGACAGCTGCGACTTAATGCGGTGCATACACCAGACCCTAGATTTAATAAAATCTGTGTAGGCATACTGTAGAGCCTACATGGAATGCTACCATGTCCATATACACTGTTCCCTCTTGTAAGCACAACATACATATTAATCATGGTGCATTGTGAGGGAGAGCCATGGAACACAGTTACTGAATCAGTGTAGGGAATGTGGTGCTGTGTCTGCAGATAAGTAACACACTCCCTGCCCTGTCCAATTGTATTATAGCAATGTAATTTACTTTTTTTATTTTTTTTTTAAAAAATGTCTGTGTGGCTTGACAAGGAATGCAGCAGTTCTAAGTGGTGCAGAGACACCTGCTAGAAATATAAAAATAGAAACCAGATATATTTAATTACATCTGTAAAGGTCAAGTTTAAACCTAGCTGAGCAGGTTTGCATGGCGAACTACTGTGCTCAGCACTGCTTAAAGGTAGCTGAGAGGTATATGTAAAGGTATAGCAAAATTCCACATATCCACGTAACTAAATGGGTAGCATTATGGCCTTATGTGCAATAAGTGCTGGGTTTAAATGCATCAAAGTGCAAGTTATCATGTTGTACCAAATAGAAATTATGCAAATTATTTTTAAATACTGGCCTGCTTTGGTCAGCTAAGCTCTGCTAAGACCTGCTAAGTTGCATAAACAAAATAACGGCTGATAATGTTTATGCACTGCTTGGCACGACTTGGCTGGTTTGTGCACTGCTAAGCACTGCCAAGCATTCTGTGTATTCCAGTTTTCGCACTGCTCAGTCCAGCTGACCTGGTCTGTGTGCTGCTAAGCGATGTGCTGCATTTTTAAATATTGCCCAATGGTATGCAATGGTAGGAAAATAAGCTATATTAAGCCCAATAGGCAGGAATGCAGCATAATCCATTGGACCTCTGTCTCTGAAGAATACAACGGTAGGCATTGAAGAGGGTTTGCGCTTTCAGGCATAGCGTTGGAGCATTCAGGAGTCCAGGGTCATGGTCGGACTCCTTGTTAAAAACCATGAGGGCCGGCTGATGCAGGAGGTTACCAGGAATCAGAGTGCAAGCCGGAGGTCTTGGACTGGCTGGCTGGCAAGGGACCTCACCAGTACAACTGCTATCCTCTGCACAGATGAGCAATGTCATCACCATCATGATGACCTGAAAAGATGGAAGCGTGCTCTCTTGGATACCTGGGTGCAAGAATTCCAGGCAGGGAAAGTCCCACATATATATGTAAGTACTATTACCTGTGTTTTACCAATATCTAATCTTGAATGTCTGCAAAACTGGTATGCATAATGGTGTGCTTTTCTCCCAACAGCTACAGAAGAGAGGGCTCGCAACTTTGAGGCGCAAGCCAGGCACTTGGCCAAGTTGCACTGTGAGTATGGTGAGTACAGATGTATTTTGCTATTTATAGTCAAATAAGCAAGAAAGAGTAAAGCATTAATTGTGATTAGGTATATACAGCAAAATTTGTATTGCAATGAATGTGGACTTACACCTGTACTGCAAGAAGTGCATACTGCCAACTGTAGTGTCATAAACAGGGAAGACTAAAGCATTAACTGTAATAAAGTATATGCAATAAAGTTTGTATTGCAATAAGTGTGGAATTACAGCTGTATTGCAACACCTGCATAATGACAACTGTTGTGCAATAAAAACTTGAAATTATACCAGTAACTGATTGAAGGTATCTCTAATAAAGTCTGTTGTGCAGTGACTGTGGAAGTAGGGCTGCTTTGCAAGAAATCAATTATTACAACTGTTCTGCAATAAAAACATGACATAATATCAGTACCTGCATGAAGGTATATCTAATAAAATCTGTTGTGCAATGAGTGTAAGTTCAGAGTTGTTTTGTAGGAAATTAATTATGACAACTTGTCTGCAATAACACATGGATCAATAGCAATAACACCAAGGTAAACGTGTACATCAGGATTGTCTTGTTTTCACCATTGCATGTCAACTACAAGCATTCAGGTGGTGAGGTAGAGTGGTGCAGTCAGGTATAACACTGCAGATAATAACCCATTATTGGATATTGTTTGTTGACTTCACAGATATTTCAACCCACTAACAATGTATTGTGTACACCTCTGCAGTCTATGTAGTAATGTATACTTCACCTAGTATCTCTGTCATGCTTGAATGTCATGCATGTGTGTTCAACTGTCACTGCAGTCAAGTTTGAAACTGTACCACTATTATCAGGTCATATTCTGGAGCCAGGTGAGCTCTAGTGAAATATCAGTTGGTAATCAGCAGTGACTCAGTAGCTGAGTTTGCTAAATGTTGTGTATGAAGTACATTTTTGCCATACACAGACCAGGGTTCAAATCCAGTGCTGTGTAGATCTAAATATTACAGTCATGTAATGTTTACAGATATTCTCTCCACAGGAACTACAGGTAAATGTGTGAGGTAGTCCATATTATGAGTAAATTATTGTGTGTTTAGGTGGCACAGGCTGTTACAATCATTACCAGGAATATGAAAATACAGCATAAAATAAAGGAAATAAATATAATAATAAAAGAAAATAAATAAAATGTGTAAACTTTTGTATGGCTGCATGCCTGGAGTGTCTGTTAAAGGTTGCTGCAGTCAATTAATACATTTGATGCAGATGTCCTCTGCAGTCACTGCTTTTGGGTTTTATCCCTATGCCTGCCAAGCATGGCATGATTATTGTTTACTCTTTGTACTGTACACATACATGTCTCTCAAGTGTCATGCTGGCACAGAATGTAATTACTGTTGTGTAATCTCTCTGTCACAGATGTATCATCAACATGATTATGTAAATAGCAAAGTAACACTACATCAACTCACAGTACACCTTGGTAGCTATATAGGTACACCTGATGTACAAGTGTTCTGTGTAGTTGTGTACCCACAGTTGTTACTGCTTGGCCCATGCTATCCCATGTGGATAGCTTGAGAGGTATGTATGTGCTACAGCAGCTATAGGGCACTTTTACACATAAATAAAGGATAGACCTGTAGAGTAGATAGCAGCACTGTTGTCAACTATATAGCCTATACTGGCATTAATGGACTGTATTTCTCTCTCTCCCCACCCCTTATCTTCATATATTTATTATTGTTATTCACTGGTTATGGTTTACTATTAACATACGCTGTTCCATAAACTTTATTTTGGGGCATGTGTTTTATTATTATGTATTACAATGGTTACATATTAACATACCATGTTGAATTACCTATTCTGTTGGCCTTATGCTGTAACTGTAAATGGCATGCTGTTAATATACTGACTGTTCTGTTATGTCTGGGACCCAAGCTGGTGGTGCCCCCTCTGCTAGCCCTGCACCACCTTTGGTTGGAACTGCCTAAGGGGATGGGGCCCATCACCCCAGGAACAGTAGCAGAGGGGCAGTAGTCACCCAAGATCAACCTCCCTGCCCCAAAATTCCACTCTCTCCTTATAAAAAAAAAAAATGGCCACCTGCCTCACAAAATATATATATATATATATATATATATATATATATATATATATATATATATATATATATATATATATATATATTGCTCTATACATAGCTCTCCATTCTGCATACATGTCCACTAGACACAACTAATTTGGTCCAATTGGCTTAACAACAAATTTATACTGTTTTCACCCCTCTCTCTGAGGTTTTGAGAGTCCAAATTCATCCACAAAATCTGTCAAAATGCACAGCTATTGCTGTGCAAGAAATGGAAAGCTATGGTTCTTTCCTACACCTGTCCTGCACATCCCTACCCACCTTTCCGTATGTTTTCCCCCCTGCTTGTCCCAATTTCACCACTGTTCTATCACTCCCTTTTTCTTGTCTTTTTAATTTTTTGGTGTGGGTTTGAGTGGAGCTAAGTGAAGCTCCCCAATGCAGAGCATCACACCACACCACATAAATCCACTTAAATGAGCTTTTATGTGCCTTAATGATTTTATATGTTTCTCACAGTGTTAGGCACATGTACAAAATAATCACCACTGCCACATTTCAAACCCAGGTTCTGGTCAACTACAGCACTAACCCACTAGGCCACACAGATCTTAGTTACAACAGGTGTTTCCAGCAATACATACTGATTGCTACTAACAGACTGAAATCAAACCTAATGTGGAAAATGGGAGTGTACCTGGGACTCTAATGCAAAATACACCAGTAGACAGACAAATAAATAATAATGGCAGTATGTGAGCCCTGAGACAGCAGGTGAATGTTCCCTTTTACCTGAAACATCTTTAAACACAGCTGCTAAGGCATCATTATGTTCAAATGGGACCCTACTACAGAACAACTGCCTTTGAAAGCCATGCACATACTGATGGATGCAGACAACATGTGTCACAGCCTTTTGTTTTGCACATATATTTGGCAAATAACACTTGCTCCACCACTGATTATGTAGCTCTGTCTGTTAGATGCTCTGCATATCAAACATTTTTCCATACACAGTCCTGGGTTTGAATACAGTGTGTTGCACTTCAATTACATTGTTGTGTACACAGCAAGTAATGACTAAGTCATTTTAATTACCATTGTTTACTGCTACTGAATTATCTGCTACCCAGTTTTGCAAGTCACAGGCCTGCAGGTAGGGACACACTGCACATATTTGTATAGCCTAACTATATGTCATCTACTACTCTGCTATTGGCACTGTTGCATAATAGATGTACCTTAAGCACATACCTCGATTGGACTGTAACAGGTAACCTTACCTTGGTTCTGCTGTAATGACACAGCTAACACAGCTGCCAGAGTTACACATACAGCTTACTGGCCTCCAAAGTCATCACATTCCCTCCTATGTGTCCTAGGCTGCAGCAGCAGCTGCAGCCTGGAGCATACATGGCTGTATGTTGAGCAAACTGTTACAGACTGACCATACCTCCCAACCCCCTATAATAAGGGATACAGACACAACCATACATAAAAGGGGGGGGCAAAGGCCCACAGATAGGTACATGTTTCACAGTTTGCCCCTACAAAGTACGTTGATAGAATTGCAGTTACTGCAGTAGCATACATATTCTGACAGGTATGAAGTGTGGCACTCACATGTCTCTCACCCCTTTCTGACCTCAACCCACAATGTTTGCCAGTAAACTGCCAAATGGCCACACTGTTATGGGACACTGACCAAACATATGAGGCAAAACTGTGGACATACTTCATACATCTCTACAGTAGACAGTATCTGTACATACTCTCTGTGATTCTGTATTCTCCACACCCCAGTAATGTCCATCTCAGAAACTAAGAAAGGGGACAAGGCCTACATGAAGGCCTTGTATATTGCATTGTGGTGCCATGTCATTGGCTAATGATAGTGCAATTCAGCTGTGTTGTATGCCATTAGCAATTCTGAGCCACAGACTGGTGCAGAGGCAATTATCTGTTAATGAGCATTATCTACAAAAGGCAAGCAACCGCTTACGGTGAACAGGTCTGTATGTGGTTTTCTCACACAGGCAGCATATGCGCAAAGCATCTGCAGAGAAATGCTTCAAAAAAAGGAATACATCACTCTACCGGGTTTGTACTACATTTCCCCATAAAACCCCAGATGGGAGGATGGAGGTATGGGGAATAGGAATTAAAACAGTAGGCTTGTATTCGATCTTTGATATTGACATGTCAGTGGTACTGTGCTTTTCAACACCTAAAGGCATGCCTCTCAACTGTCCCTGCTTTGAATCACTTCTCTGCTCTGTCCTTGTCCATCCCTCCTACAACAGTCGCCTATTGTAGTAAAGATAGTGCATTACATGCAAGACATAGTGACACTAAGTAAGGGTGCACACTCCTGTAACATCAAATGATGTGTTTTAATTCATCTCTTCTCAGTCTGTCAATGTCACACATAAATAGTACTAACATTGTAAAAGTGTCCCTGAATGTCCCTGATGTACTCTGGCTAAGTCCCTGTTTCGTGGACATTCGTCTCTGTCTGGTTGAGTGCTATGCCTAACATACCTCTCAACCTCCTACAGTAAGAAATCAGGATAAAGCCATATTTAATGGGTGGACAAAGGCCCAAACTCAGTGGCAGAATATACATATGGTTGGCCATACAAAGTAAGAATTTGATTACAGTAACATATATTACTGTAGCATAAGTGTTTTCTGAGGGGTCTGACGGGTGACAGATTCAGTTTCAATTTTCTGACAGCAACCATCAATCATTGGACAACCATTTATCAGACATCCACAAGTATGTGCAAAAAGGACCACATCTATGAGGCAAACATGGTGACATTCAGCAAAATCTGCATAGTTGAGAGGTATAATGCCTACAGGGAACATATACTACAGCAAATTTGCATTGCTGTCTGTCATTGTGGCACACTGGTGTCGATGGACTGTTCCCCATATAGTTGTAATATCACACAGTTATTTTTCCAACAGTGGCTGTATGACATATTAGTAGGGATTTGCCCGTAGGGGACACACCACAGCACACTGCAGTGATGGGTGTAGAGACATACAGCAGAATCTGTTATGGCACACAGGGACATTTGTATAGGGTCTGTACATAGTCTCGCAGACTCAACCATTGCATCCTGCTTTCAAGAGGTTGCCACAATCATGAACAGTGGGCAGCATTGTGGGCCGACCTTGTGAGGGCTGTTAATAATATTGGCCCACAGGCAGGACCTAACAGCAGGTCCAACAATGGGCCACAGATATGGTCAATGCCACACTATAAAGGGGAGCTGCTGTTGCAAGGGATTGTGCTGCCACCAGTGGAGGGCCTGTAACAGAACAACCACTGTCGGCCACAGAGGAATTCCTGGCAAACCTAGGATCAACCAACGGCTCCCAGCCATTCATCACACCATACATCATGGAGGTGGGTGCCACAGCATCCACATCAGAGGAATTTCCAGGTAAGCTTTCTGTGTTCACCAGTATAGTGCATTAGCAGTCATTGTGGCAGTCTCTACAGCCCAGTACATTGGTGACAGATCTATCTGCAGTGGGGGGGGGGGGGCATTCGCTTTTACCCACAGCTGTGCGCACATAATCAGAATGTCAGCAATTTAGCCAGTATCACATTAGTTACTGTACATGTGGATATGTGCACATATTACCTTGTAACACTGCAACATCTGGTGTTGCTGAAATTACCTCTCCGTCACCTATTCATATGTTCATCAGGTGTAGCCGGAGTCTTTGGTCCTGTACCTGGTAAGTGTGATACTGTTGTTTTACAGATCATATATGCCTTATGAAAGTTAAGGGCTGCCATTTTGCCTTACGCGCAACTATTGTGCTTAGCCAGAGTAGAATAGTTGTATGTTCCATTTTGAAACAGTTAACTGCAGTGCATAGCCTAGGGAATGACAGATGTATATTTATACAAACATTAACCTGTTTGCACTTAATAGTTATGAGCAACTACGAAGCCTGCTATAAATTAGGCAGTTACTCCAAGATGCCCATTCAAACACAACAGGGAGAGGGTACATATCTGAGGCAGTGCTACTACAACTGGCATATCATTCTGAAGATAGGTGTACTGGGGTTTATGTGTAGTTCTATCACATACACTGTCATATTGCATACCTTGTACGGGCAACATTACCTGGATGTAGGTGACGTGCATGTTATACAGGGCTTGGGTTGTCAGAAATTTTGTTGTGAGTTTGTGTGTTGTGCATGGGGTCATATATGAGAAGATGTGGGACATGTAATGCAGTTCTGGATCCTCATCTGTATGAGTCTGTGAGGATTACTATACATAATAGTGCAGGTGGTAATGTACTGCTTTTGTCTTGCTTCTCACAGGTGAACAGAGGGGTTGGAGTCTGTTCCCCTCACAACCTGATGTCAGTGTCTCATCAGACTCTGATGATGATTGCGGCCATAGTGAGGCATAGGTGCGGTTGTCAGAGGCTGAATCTGTCCCAGAGGTTGACATCCCTCTTCTGCACCCATTGTCCCCACACACAGTCAGTATGCCCACACATAACATGTCAACAGAGGCCTCAGATATTGGACAGCCAGAGGGTGGCAACATAGTACAGGACAGTGTGCAAACTATGGCATCAGTGAGTAGACAGTGGCAGGAGACCTGGCGAGGTCCCACACAGGCAGATTGACAGGGTTGCTTGAAGGAGGAATGTTGCCCATCCACTTCCTGTTGCAGGTGTCACATCACGGGTCACTTGCCACATGTTTTGGGCTGTCATGGAAGCACAGGCATGATCTGAGTGCAACACCAGATAGATGCTTAGGGTTATGGCGGCAGCACAGTCTGACATCCGTGACTGCCTCCACCGTATTGATGACACCCTGGAAAGTTTTACAGATGTAGTGTACAGACAGTGGGCTGAGACAGTGTCTGTCTTTGAGCACACATTGTCTGTGCTGGTACATGTGGTTGGGTTGGACATTGGACTTGTGGATGTAAGATAGCAACACCATCTGATGGCAGTCATCATGGCCATGCACACATGCTCCTGTAGTGGCAGTACCTCCAGCACTACATGGGGAAGTGTGCTGTCCACATCATGATGTGGCAGGCCATGGGCACATGGTCCTGGGTGGTCCCGTGGGGGACACAAGCCCAGCAGACAGCAGTCACCATCAGGTACTAGCACCACATCTGACCTTGGGCATGGTGCTGCCCATGCTAATCCTGGTGAAGCCACTTCCCATGTTTGTGGCCAGAGATGGTGAACTATCCACTCTACCATGTATGGACAACAACTGCCCACCATACACATGTATAGGTCTAGCACTGGGTTTGACTGTGTACATGCACACACTCCAACACCACTATCACATGCAGATCACCTACAGACACACGCAGCACCTCTCCATAGCCCATGTCTTTGAGCACACATTGTCCCGGGCTGCGTCCTACATGAACTCCAAGAAGAGCTAAACCCAAACATAAAACTACTGTTTAATCTCAGCCTTACTACAGGATATGTACCCAAAGAGTGGAGTACAGCAACAGTGGTCCCTCTCCACAAAGGTTGTGCCTCAACAGATCCTGGAAACTATCGCCCCATAAGCCTGACTAGCTTGGTCTGCAAAGCTATGGAAAGGATCATCATGGACCTCATAAATAAAGATATTGGGGACCTACAGACACTGGATCCTACCCAGTTCGGCTTTGTTAAGGGCAGATTCTGCCTCTTTAACCTGGTTGATTTCTTTGAAACAGTCGCCAAGGCCATTGACGAGGGGAAGGTGGTCCATACAGCCTACCTGGACCTCGCAAAAGCCTTCACTACAATACCCCACTCAGGCATTATAGATAAGCTCACCAGCTTAAATATAAACCCCTATGTCACTAGATTAGAGTTTAATATTTCCTATTGTTAAAAAATGCATTTAGATGCAAAAGCTGTTCTTCCACTAATTTTTTAAGTGAGTTAGCCTAATGTTTAATAATTGTCTGTTATTTTTGGACCTCTGTTTCCCCATTATTTTTAGCTTGGTATGGTATTCTTGAGCAAATAGGTTGAGAGATATGATGCCTAGTTTGGTTGGCATATGTTTTTTTTCTATCTAATATGAGATAATTTGATAACTATTCCAGAAATTATGTATGTATAAAGTTTACATGCATCCAGACAAAATGATTATAATACCAAGTAATGTTTTATTCAATCAGACCATATTTATTCTGTGATTTATATGTTAACTGTAAAAGTTTGTTACAGGAAATGGCAAAAGTGACTGGTTTTATAAAACCACTATAAAAGTAGCAGACAATGTCTGTGGATAGCCAACTGGCTAGTTCCATACTCTTAGTACGCATATATGAAATATGTCCTGATGAAATAAGCAGATCCCTCACTGACTGCTATCATATGTACCTACCACTCATGGATGAGGAGGCACACTGGTAGGGTGCAAAGCATGTCAGCAGGTGCATGCATTTATTGTGACCATACAATATTTTGTCTCTGTTAAGATCTCTAAATCCAGGATCAATGCATAAGTCCCGATCTCTGGTATGAGGACAAAATAAAATGCACACGTGTTTGTGTGGAATTTGCATGTTGTTCTAGTGTATTTGTAGGTTTTCTCTCTACATTTTTCTAAAACCTCCCAAAATCATGCTGTGTAGTTGGTTAAAACAAATTGCCTATGAAAACATACTGTATTTATTGTTATTCTTCTGGACCAGATTGTGATTATAAAGGATTTATGAACTAGCCCACTTTCTTTATTAACAAATAATAAATACATGTATACATGCATATTGATAGGAGTTATGATCCCTGCAACTCACACACTTTTACACACACATGCACACACGCACACACACACACACACATGCGTGCACACACACACACACACACACACACACACACACACACACACACACACACACACACACACACACACACACACACACACACACACACACACACACACTTGATTTGGAGTCAGCCTACATGCATATCTTAACAATCAGCATGTCTTTGAGATGTGGACGGAAACCAGAAGACCCAAAGAAAACCTAGCTTAGCACTTGGAAAATAATGCACACGCAGACTGAAGGCACCCCTGAACCAGGGGCAGCCGTGCTAACTTTTGCATTCCTATGCCATTCCTATTTAGGTCTTCAGAGTGTTTTGCCTGCATGTAAATATGTGAAGGTAGGGGTATAGATCTAGCATATAATGCTTGTCAAAGGTTATAGAAGAAGCAGTTTATCGAGATGAGGTTTTGTGTTACATATCATTACTGCAGTTTTGGAGATGAAAAGTAATGAGGCACACTGAAGCAAATCATTAAAGCAAGATGAGAAACTGTAACAGACACAATGATTCATGTAACATAGTAATACAAAATAGACAAGAACACTTACATCTGTTAAGTGTTTGGAAACAGTTCATTGGGAATGAAACTAAACCTGCCAAAATAAAAGACAAATATCAGAAAGCTGCAAAAAGAGGAAAACACCAAGGGAAAGGAAAGACTCTCCAAATAAACTCCCTAATTTGGCTGCTGAGCAAAACAATCAAATGGCTAATGAGCTTATAAATGAAATATATTCTTAAAGGATTTCAGTGCGATTCTTACGGCCCTGAGAATAGGATTTCTATGGTGTTAGAACAAAAGAAAATGCACAAAATAATTTGTTTATTAGAAGCTATTATTAAAAACATTATTTATAATGCTGACTCTAGTTGCATTGCCAGAGTGTTATTACATGTGGGAAAGATTATAACAGACTGAATGTGAATAAATATAAAGAACATTAGGGCAATCAATCTCTCATGACTTGCCTCCACAACTGTATATTATGAGATTATTTGAATTTTCCTCTTCCTCACAGTTTTTGTAAAGTATGATGAAGATTTCACTAGGGGAGGGTATTGTCTTGTGAATGTTGTTTCATGTCAGGATATGTAAGTGTGTGTGTGTGTGTGTGTGTGTGTGTGTGTGTGTGTGTGTGTGTGTGTGTGTGTGTGTGTGTGTGTGTGTGTTGTGTTTGTGTGTGTGTGTGTGTGTGTGTGTGTGTGTGTGTGTGTGTGTGTGTGTGTGTGTGTGTGTGTGTGTGTGTGTGTGTGTGTATCTGTTTGTGTATATGTATATAAGTGCTGTATGCCTATCACAATTTCTAGCACTTCTTTTACAACTCTGTACTGATGGAATTGCTCAACTACAGAGCTACTGCTCTTTCTTTCTTTTTTGATAGCAGGTTAGATCAGAGTCCCCACTAGTATATTTCCTTGTTTCTCATATTTTGATGCTAACTTTAGCTCAGCCATAAGCAAAATGGAAAGTATTTGACAATGCATTCCACTTATTTTTTTTCAAATGGTAGCTGTCATAAAGCTGCAGTGAAAGTTTTAAGCCAAACTAAATGCTATATTAGGGTTCAGGCTCCTAGGCAGCGACACATTTCCCTGTGGTATATTTGGTTAGGAACACATGGCTGAAGTGTCATTTAGCTGCAGAGAAATATAGCTGTTGCAAATTCCCTGTGGGCAAACAGAAGAACATGATGCCATGCCCACAACTTAAATAACCAAATACACAGAGGGAAAATAATGTCCATGGCCCCCAAGGCAACATGAAACAGCAGGCAGTATTGGAGGTATCAGCAGCAGTCTGGCCAGTGGGCATGTCAATGGCAGTAAAAATGTGGTGCACAACAGGCAGTGCCTCTATCATTGGTGTGTGTGAAACACTGCCCCCTTCAAAGTGTCTAGGGAACATTACTTGAAATACATACTGGAGCATAAATGTGACTACAGTAGCATGCAAGATATCATGCATGCTGTAGCACACTTCTACATGTTGTAGTTACTTAAGCATGTACTGTACACTGAGCCAAACATTCATTATTTCTTCTTCCCCCACATACTTGGTTAGTAAAGCTGTGGGCATAGCAGTGTGTGCTTCTGTTTGCCCACAGGGAATTCACAGCAGACATATTTCTCTGCAGCTGAATGTCACTTCAGCCATGTGTCCCCAACCAAATATACCACAGGCATACCTCTCAACTTGGAAACATAAAAAATCTGGACAAGGCCCTTGAAAAATAGATACAAATCTGTACGCTGATTAAGGTAAAATTTGCATTCATAATTACACAAACCCACCCACCCACTCCAATGGAATTGTGGGATACCAACTTTCAAATGCAAACTGAAGAACAGAACCAAAATATAGCACCAGAGTCCCCCTGCAGCCATTCCAATGTCCCATTACCTGGCTATTTCACCCCATTTACCATAAGCACTAGTGTGTGCATACTGCTTTACTTCAACAATGATTATTTGATTTTATTTTTTTACATTTTATAGCACAACGCACAAACACTAATAGATATCTGAAAGCAATATTGTCTTTCAATGAAAATAGACTTAGCATTAAAACTTCTCTGCCCTTGAAATTCACATTCATTGAAACAGCATTGAAACCCACATTCAAAGAAAATACATTTTGCCAGTGGTGGATAAAAATTACCTTTGGGCTGTTTTCAAATCAGAGGCCCCTTGCACACAAAACAAAAAACATACATATGTTCTTTGATACACCTTCTTGACTTTATTAAATTATATTCCTTGTATAATACAGCACACTTGTTAGACTTAAGTTAGAGCACATTTTAAATTTATTGTTTAAACATTTTTCCAGTAGGCAATGAAGCAAAATGCATGTACCAGTAATGACAAATCTGTCCTATTCAGAACATTTCCATTATAACAGTGTATTTCTACACACACACACAATATATATATATATATATATATATATATATATATATATATATATATATATATATATATATATGTAAAAATATAGAATCACAGTAGTGTAAGCCATAAGCATGTTGCACAGCTTCTTGCACTTATTTTCAGTTGCTGGGGGTGGGGGTGGGGGACAAAAGGCCAAAAACCAGGGACACATTTTACACATTGCTTGTATAAGTTTGGAAAGTTGCTTGCATAAAATGTTGTGTTATCACCGTGCATTTTACTACCTAGTCTTGAACCCAAAACTCGACACATCACAGTCAGAGAAACATACCACTAAGCTAAATCAACAGCTTCCTGAACAACAGGTAGACAAACTTAAATGGCTATCATTTATTGAATTCACTTCTCACCATAGCTCTCAACCTCTTAGCACAAAAATATAGAACAAAGCCAATAATGGGGATACAGTAATGAATACAGCCCCAAAATAGGGACACATTTCAAATACTGATCTTATAAACTTAGAAAATTGCTAGAATAAAAGGTTTTGTTTTACCACCAATCCTGAAAACCAGAAACTTAATGAGGAACAGAACAAAAATGTGAGGCATAAATTCGCAAGTGATGGTGGCTAGTATGTACAGGCCTCGGTATACTAGCCATGGGGATCTTCTAGAGACAGACTGGGGAAGCTTTGGGTATCTCACATACCTCAAGGATACTGCTGCAGTTCCTGTGTGTACTCTTAGCATGTGTGGATCAGTGCACCTATTTCCCAGTGTCACTTCATGGCCAAGCCATGATTTTGCATACTTTTTATGGGGTGGTACATTTCCCTGAGGTACTCAGTGCAACAGATCCATTTTAAAATTAGGGCCTCTTCTGGTCCACAGGGCGAGCAGTACCGTAATAGGAAGGGTTACAATTCCATCATTTGGCAGGTAGTGTGTAATGCATGGGGGTGCATCATCAATGTCTCTGTTCAGCATCCTGGCAGTGCATATGATTCCCATATCTGGCACACTAGCTCACTCTACCACACCTTCCTGCATGGTAGGATGCCCAGTGGTCATCTTGTTGGTAAGCTAAAAAACATTTTTCTCTTTTTTTTCATTTTTTTCAGTTGATACTGGATATCTGCTGGAGCCATGGCTCATGACACCAGTGAGAAATACAGGTGAAGCTACAGAAGAGACTTACAGTACAGCCCTGTCTCAAGCTTGTATTGTCATTGAAAGGGTTTTCTGCCTCCTGAAGATTCATTTTTGGAGCTTGGATGAGTCTGCGGATGCTTTTCAGCATGACCCAGCTACAGCATGAATGATATTTACTGTATGTTGCATTCTGCACAACATGCTAAAGCTAGAAGTGAAAGCTGAAGTGACCTGCAGCACCCGCTTCTTCTTTTATTATTATGAGTAATGGTGACAAGCCAGCAGCAGCAGCAGCAGTAGTAACTGGCTGCATGCAGCAGGCTTGTGCACAGTATACAACTGCACAGGTAAAGAGGCATGTAGTAGTCCAGAACTATGGACTATGACTTTCAGGTTAGGGTTTCCTTTCCTGTAACAACATATAGAGAGTATAACAGATGTATTCAGTGATATGTGTGAACTATGCTGTGTTGGTGCATGGTTCACTGTCACTCTTTATGTGACATTCCTTATCAATTTAAATAATGCTGTGGGATTCAATAAACTCTGTGTAGGTTCTGCTCAGAGCCTACATGGAGTGTATTCTCTTATGCGACACTGTGCAGCATCGTGCCATAAATATTAATGATGTGCAGCATGGATAGGCAAGGTTTTGTGTCTCACTGCAGTGTTACTGGCTGTGAAACCTGTATACTAAATGTGGACTGTTCCACAAAAACACTTAACTAATGAGAGGAGCAAGGACAAGCATGCATTTTCTGAAAGATATGAAGTACACAACAGAAATGTATATGTCATTATATATTGACTGTAATTTTAAGTGATTTCACAACAATATTAAAAGGAACAGGTCAAATATATGATGCAAATATCTGGGCATTCTGCAAAACTGTGGAAAGTCTCCCTTTTGTGTTTTTTCTTTTTTTTTTAATTATTTGTTTTGTTTGTTTATACTAGTGTTTGCACGATGCACTGCTTGGCATGAACATCCCCGGGATTCATGAAGCTCGGCACAAGGACGGCGTTAGCCTTGCCCTGACCGTGCGGCATGTAGATGGTGCAGCTGCACCATAAGCATATTAATTAAGGCTCGCTGCCGCAACATCCACGTGCATAGCAAACGTGCGCGAGTGCAGGGGGCATGTCTAAGAGCTGCATTGAGGTGTGAACATATCGGCTGCAGACGCACAACCTAAAATGCTGACTAGTACAGCCTGCCTCTAATAATAATCACTCCTGTCAGTGTCCCTGGATACTGAAATGTATGCAAAGCATACAAGACAGTTTTGCAAACACCCAAAATAAAAAGTAAACACAAAGGCACGTAGCTAAATATTGAGCCCCCCGTCCCTTGAACAAATGACATTTAAAACCCCATGCCCGTATTCCATTGTAGTGTTGATTGTTATACCAAGTGGAAGTGAAATGCAGCATGTTTGCATGCCGGTGCCCTTTGCTAAGCCTAGCCCAATGGTTAGGATTACCACCTGTCCCACTTTGTGAGAGACAGTCCCTCTCTAGGCAGTTGTGTCCTTACCAAAAATATTAAAAATTGCAAATGTCCTGCAATTGTAGGACATAATTATGTCCCATATTTTATGTAATAGTTCCATAAAATAGTTATTTCTGTATCTAAAATACCTAAATGTTACATGAAACAGAATAAGCAACTAAACTGCTAAAAATAAGCTTTCACTTAGGCATAATCCCTTGTACTGACCGTGGGTATGTGTCGGCCTGTAAAATCTGATGTGTGTCCCGAAAATGTCCCACTTTATCCATTTGAAAATGTGGCAACCCTACAAATGGTCAGAGCAGTCCCTCAGTATCTGCCCATTTGCAGTCCAAGTCATCCCTGTCTGGACGGGCCAAAGATGAATGGGTATTACCCGGGTCAACCTACCATGGTATGAAAGATAAGTATTTGCGTGTACCTATGTGTGTGAAGTACAGCTTGTGGAAGTTCAAATATGCCAGGGTTGTCCTCACAACCATATTGGTACCAGAGATATGTAGAGTACGCAATTTGTTCTGTTATCCATGCCATGGGCCATCAACCAGAGAAGGGATGGATGGTGTGTGTGGAATTTGGGGGTGGGGTGGTGATGGGTAATGTAATAATTTGCCAAGGGGAGACTGGGTCGGATGTACACTAGGTGAACTGGAGGTGTACGAGGGAGCAGTGAGTGAATCAGAAAGGAAACCAAAGAACATACATTCACATCCACAATACACCTTGACTGGCCATACTGCAGAACACAATCCCACAAACATATGAACATTAAAATGTGTGATACACATGTACAGAAATGTTACCAGCTCACACCCACATAATGGTCTGGCCTGAACTGAGCCATCCAACCCCAACACACCTGGATACATAATTGAATACCCATCATCCCCTCCACAGCACACCAAACTCCCCCCCCCTTTGCTGAACATCCACTAAAACCACCCATACTCAGGCTGCTAGCTTGGTGCAGCCATATCTGCACATAGTGCCCCCTACCCACATCTAGTAGGCAGTCATACCCTAGGCAGTCTCAGGCTTGAAGCTAGGTATCCCATGCATGCATAACCCTGCCACATTTTTGAATAGCCAGAAGAATGGGGTCCGTCGTTCACAATTTTTGGACATCCCTCATGGGATAAGTGTCTGTTCTCAAGATTAGACCTTGTGGCATAGGTTTAAAGGTTCATAGGTTCATAGGTAGGTACTGGGCTATCTGCCCGAAGGCATATATTAGCCCAGCCACATTGTGCGGTATTCACCGCCCCTTTGGTTAGTTCCCTAGACCCTAGATCTAGCAGCTAGTACCCTTGGCCCCTATCTAGTAGAGCTGTTGGTATGATCCTTGGTGTGAACTTTCTGTTACCCATCCACTCGTCAAGGTTCCTCTTGAAGAGTGATGGTGAGGGGCTCTGTCTTATGTAGATCGGGACCTTGTTCCATAGCAAAGGAAGTCTTTGCAAAGGCAATCTATCCCTCCAGCATGGTCTATTCATTGTTGTGCTGAGGTTTATATCCCTAGAGCATGTAGCTCGACTAGATTTTGTTTTGCTAAGATGGAACATGTTCAACAGTTCTGGGTTGGACATGGCTCTGTATGTTAGACAGAGATTGCCTCTGAGAAGGAGGTATGCAACAGAGAAAAGCCTTAGTTTTTTCAATCGTGCTGCATAGGGCAACTGTTTGAGGCCAGTAATCCTCTTAGTGAGGTACCTCTGTGGTCTCTCCAGCTGCTGGAGATGCCTAGCCAGGTACATTCCAATTGGTGCATTGTACTCAATAATGGGTCTGATGAGGGAAGAGTAGAGGGGCACCACTACATCCTTAGATCTTGATGCAAACCCTTTCGTGATCAGATGGGTCACATAGAAGGATTTTCTAACCACCTTGGCAACATGGTTATCAAAGGAAAGCTGACTATCTACTTGGGTCCCTAGATACTTTATTACTTCTTCAGGTTTCAGGGGGTTACCTCCTATGTGGTAGTTCCTGAGTACTCTGTTTTTTCCAAAGGGGATTACTATGCATTTTTTAGCATTTAGCTTGAGACCATGTCTTTGACACCATGCATCAGTCTCATTAAGGCCCTTCTGGAGGATATCCATGTCGGCCGGAGACTACTTGGTCAGCCACAGCCCTTCAGTGCTTGCCTGTACTTCTGAGAAGTATATGCCAAACAGGAGGGGCCCCAGGACAGAGCCCTGAGGCACACCGCTCATTACTGGTCTGGATTCTGACATATATCCCACTACTCTTACTTTGTGGGATCTGTCTGAGAGCCAGTTTGCGAGCCATCTTGTGACATAAGGGTTTATGCCCAGGTTGATGAGTTTATCAATAATACCCGAATGGGGAATGGTATCAAATGCTTTAGCAAGGCCAAGGTAAGCTGTGTGTACCTCCTTTCCCTTATCTATAGCCTGAGTAACTGTCTCAAAGAAGTCCACCAGGTTCAGGAGGCATGATCTACCCTTGACTAAGCTGAACTGTGTAGGGTCAAGTGTTTGGAGGTTCTCAATCTCTCCATTTATGAGTTCCATAATGATTTGCTCCATTGCCTTACAGATCAGACTGGTCAGGCTTATTGGTCGGTAGTTCCCAGGGTCGGTTGTGGGCCCACCCTTGTGCAGCAGAACCACCGTTGCTGTGCGCCATTCTATGGGCACATATCCTGTCGAGAGGCTGAGACTGAACAGGGTATTCAGATTCAGGATTAATTCATTTTGGAGCTCGCGTATGACACAGCCCGGGACACCATCTGGTCCCATGGAGGCAGTATTTTTAACTTTAGTTAGAGACTTATTAACCAACGTATCAGTAATAATTGGAGTTACACAATCACCTGGAATAGTAATAGGCCCTGTAGGTGGTGGTGGTGGTGGTGGGGGATTTCACTGAACCTATTAGCCAAGATGTTGGCAATGTCAGAAGGGTCAGTGTATTTTGTTCCATTTTGTACTAGCTCAGAACAGACCTGAGCATTGCCATTTAGGTTTTTAATGTAAACTAGAAGGAATTATGGTTATCCTTGGCATCCTTGGCAACCTTCTTTTTGAAATTGGCTTTAGTTGACTTGACAAGGGCCCTCAATTTCTTACTAATGCTGATCAGGGAAGATTTTTCTACTTGAGATTTGGCCTTTTTTGTATAAGTCTCCTCCTTTTATTGTATAGTTTGCTTATGGCCGGGATCTATCAGACTGGTTTCTTCTTGCTTGAGGAAGAAGTCTTGGTTTTATTAGGGATAGCACGGTCCATGCAATCCTGAAGATGTATATAAAGTGCCTTGGTGTAGGATTCCGCATCCTGGATATCATTATCCTTCTGCAAGGGAATAGTGAAGCTTTCCACTTCTGATGCAAGTAGTTTGAAGTTTGCTTTGGAAAGGTTTTTTACAATGGTTTCTTTGACTGGGGGAGGTGGAGGGGTGAGGACATCCAGGGTTATCAGTTTGTGGTTTGATCTGACCAGATAGGGAGTGATAACAGGTGTGGTATAATGGGTACCCATATTTGTGATGACTAAATCCAATATGTTGTCCCCTCTAGTGGGAGAACATACCAGTTGTTCAAGGGATTTGAATTTATAAATTCTATGAACCGCTGGGCATAGGAGTTAGACCTTTGGTAGGTCATCCAGTCTATACCAGGGTAGTTGAAATCACCCAAAATTATGGTGTTGGGTAGGACATTTATATTTTCCAATGCCTCAAGGAATGCTGAGTGAGCATCTTGGGATATGTTGGGCGATCTATAACAGGCTATGACTTGAAATGTGGTTTTGCCTGCTGATAGTTGCGCATGGATGATCTCTGGGGCATCATGCTGTGCCACTAACCTGAAGATGTGGGTATCCTTGATGAATATGGATACACCTCCACCCTTTGTACTGCAATCTGGTAACTGAGGCCAGAAGGTATGATATGAATTGTAACCTCGTAGTGCTGAGGTGCTCTCTGGAGCCTTGAACCAGGTTTCCATCACTGCACAAACATCAATTTTCTCCATACTGAGGAGCGCCTCGAGTGCGTGCAATTTGAGGTTGAGACTTCTGGCGTTGAGTAGCATTACCCTTAGTTTTTGGTTACCTGTGCTGGTTACGGTGGTTGGTTTGTCTTTTGAGCCTTGCCTAAAAAAGGCACTATGGGGACGGCAAGAGCCTTGGCCAGTATTCGAAAGCCTAGGGGTGATAGGTGCAAATCATCTCTGGTGAAACAGTGAGGCTCGTCTATCATGTAATCCCAGGCAGACAGACACTGGATCCCCTTAGAATGACACCAGAAGCTTAGCCAATTGTTGAAATTGATCATTTTGTATTTGTATTGTGGTATCATTCTAGGTGAAGGTAATATGCTACTCAAGGTCAGGGACATACCAGCTTGGGCTACATGATCAGAGAGCTCCTCAATGTCTCTTTTCATGTAGTCCAGGGAGGTACATCTTAGATCATTCACACCAACATGTACAATGACAGCATCATACTTGTACTTGTTCTGGAGTGACCTAAGTGCCTGTGTTATGTGGCGGATCCCAGCACCCGACAGGCAGCTGACAGTAACCTTCTCCTTGTTCAGCCTGGTGAGTGGAACATCTGTGTGCTTTACTATAGAGTCTCCTATTACTAGCATGTTGGGTATGGTGTTTTGCCTTAGGGGCTGTCATGAGGCACACTGCTGAGGTGGATTATGTGTTTTCTGGCTTGTGTTTGGAGGTGCAGGTTGCTTGCTTGTCTGCTTTGGAGGGCACTGTTTCTTTTTCAGATTTGTATCTAGTGCCTCTGAATGTGCTTTTGTGTATTTATGTGTATGTTTTGCCGGTGCTTGTTTTGTAGATCCATGTGTGACTGGTTGTGTGATGCTCGTGTGTCTCTTCACCTCTTGACTGTCTGTTACAGTCATGGGTTGAGAGTGCTTAGCCTCCAGTCTGGCTGTGTATTTGCATCTCTTACAAGTGTTTGTGTCTAGAGGTAAGAGGAGAGGAGAGGGTTGTCTGTATACATGAGGCAGTTGTGACATTGCCTCAGGATGCCCAATTCCACCAGATGAACAGGAGAGTACACCTGAAGCTGACATCTGGACATGCTTGGAAGAGTGAGTTTCACTTGCCTTGCGTATAGTCGAGGGTCTTATGCTGTATTATAATAGTGCTGTCTAGGAGATTTGGAAAATAATAGTGCTATCTAGGAGATTTGGACAAGTGCTGATTTGGGTTATGCAAGTGCTGCAAAAGATCTAAAGCACTTGAGTTGAGGCTTGCCTAGTTCTAAGGGAAAATTTGCAGTGCAGACTTTGCAGAGCCAGGAATAGTATACCCGCTAACCAGCGCTGCCCGACATTGCTCTGTGCACAAGACCATGCAAAAAGAGAGTTGCAGGGTTTTAAGAGAGAGAGATCAAGGAGTTTGGAATTGACCCAAAATGGCCAATAAAATGACAGTTTCTAGGCAGTAACCACTCCTACAGCGAGAGGCAGGCTGCTCAGTGTTAACCACTGCCACTGGTGAACACAGAGACTTCCCTTTAGCCCAAGTAAGCACTGGCATCCAAGAAACTTACAAACAGTTCAGAATAGCAACTCTGTAATTGAACTTTTTTGAAATTATAGAAAGTGGGAAAACAGCAAGATTTTTTTTTTTTTTGTTTTTGTTTAAGGATAGCAGAGACACACAAGTAGCAAACTAGTCAGAGCAGTGCAATAAATGACCCCAACACTTGTGTGCTAGGTCAGAGGCAGGTAAAATGTAGTTTTAAGTAAAAACTATTTTAAATTAAGTGCAACACAAAAAATGTAATAAATAGGCTTTAGGTATGTTCTAAATACTGTTTCTAACACAGATATCAACTTTTGCAAGCAAGAAAACATCGAAAAGTAGGCGGCAATGCAGTTTTTCTAAGAAATAAATCAGAAGAAAATACTTAAAATCTCAAAAGTGGCTCCTTTCTTCTCTCAGCATTTTCACCTCTTGGTAGGTGCTTCAGCAACAACTATCAAGCCTGGAAAGATGCCAAAACCACACTGTTGCAGGGTTTTAAGAGAGAGAGATCAAGGAGCTTGGAATTGACCCAAAATGGCTAATAAAACTACAGTTTCTAGGCAGTAACCACTCCTACAGGGACAGGCAGGCTGCTCAGTGTTAGCCACTGGTGAACACAGAGACTTCCCTTTAGCCCAAGTAAGCACTGGCCTCCAAGAAACTTACAAAGAGTTCAGAACAGCAACTCTGTAACTAAACGTTTTTTTTAAATTATAGAAACTTCAGTTTCTAGGCAGTAACCACTCCTACAGGGACAGGCAGGCTGCTCAGTGTTAACCACTGCCACTGGTGAACACAGAGACTTCCCTTTAGCCCAAGCAAGCACTGGCCTCCAAGAAACTTACAAACAGTTCAGAACAGCAAATCTGTAACTGAACTTTCTTAAATTTCAGAAAGTGGGAAAAAAGAAAGATTCTTTTGTTTTTTTTGATTTGTTTAAGGATATCAGAGACACACATATAGCAAACTAGTCAGAACAGTGCAATAAATGACCCCAACACTTGTGTGCTAGGTCAGAGACAGGTAAAATGCAATTTTAAGAAAAAAACTATTTTAAATTAAGTGCAACGCAAAAAAATACAA
>NC_056727.1:1050971589-1050981504 GCF_019279795.1 Protopterus annectens
TAAGTATGTCATAATTTGAAATGTCTCTGGCTGACAGTGATGGCTCTGACACTCCTATCTCTCAACTTCAGAGCAAGAAATCTGGACAAAGCCATACATAGAAGTGGGACACAGGCCCAAAAATAAGGCCAATTTTTAAATATTGCTCTTATTAACTTAAATAGAACAGGTAGATCTTGCATTAGTACAAATTTTCTGAAGGGTATAAAATCTGAAACTCAAATGTCTGCCATTATTTTCTAACTTCAATCTTTAATGACTTGCCACTAATTTGCAGAAAACCACAATTTTATGAAAAACAGACCAAAATGTGATGCAAAATACCTGTCAAAAAGGGACACCTTTTTAATATTAACAGTTAACTTGAAGCAGCTAACAAAATAAGAGCATCCACATGCATTTCTGAAATAAAGGTAATCTATAACTGATCATTACAGTTATAATTGTAAACCCTCCACATTTTCTTCCAAAATTGCAATTTTGGAGGAGGGATTATTAGGGAAGAGCAACATTTTGAGCCAGAATTGGGGACAATTGAGATGTTTGGATATTCCTAATCTACAAAGTGATTTGCACGTACCTCTCAACCTCTTAATGCAGGAAATCTGAACAAGGCCAAATATATTGGGGAACATACAAACACTACTAAAAATTGCTCTTGTATAAACTTAAAGACAGTCTTGCGTTAGCATGCATTTTTCTGAAGGTTATGACATCTGAAACTCAATGTCTGTCATTTAATGGCTTCATTCCTAAATGATTTGCTAGAAAACCACAAATTTTATGAGGAACAAACCAAAAATAAGCAGCAAATATCTATTCATTCTGCAAAGATATGGACAACTGAGAGGTATATTTCAACCGGGGCTGTCTGAGTTTGCTATCTCCCCTCACAAAATCATGCTCAAATGGAGCCCCCCCCCTGCAGCCATTCCAATGTCCCATTCCTTGGTTATTTTGCCCCATTTACCATAAACACTAATGTGCATACTGCTTTACTTCTGCGATGATTTAGGATTTCATTTGAAAGTTTTACTTTGCATTTTACAGCACAAACCCTAATACATATCTGTTAAAGCAATGCAGTCTCACAATGAAAATAGACTAACATTAAAACTTCTCTGCCCTTGAAACTCATGCATTGAAACAGCACTGAAACCCACTTTCAGAGAAAATACATTTTACCAATGGCAAATATTAACTCTGGGCTGTCTTCAAAATCATAGGCCCCTCGAACATAACATACACATGCTGTTTGATACACCTTCCTGACTGTATTACATTATATTCCTTGTACAATACAGTACAGTTGTTAAAGGGCATTTAAAAATTTATTGTTTTGAAAATGTTTCCAGTAAACAATGAAACAAAAAGCATCCACCAATGACAAAACTGCCCAATTCAGAACATTTCCATCATAAAAAGTCTACTCAAGTCCACCAGTATCAGTAAAAAATATACACAATCTCTGTAGTAAAATCCACATTGAAGAAATTTGTAACTAATAAAGAGGTTGCTGCTAGCAAACACTTTATATGTCATTGTTTAATCTACAAATAAACTGCCTGTTACCCTTGAAGAATAAATTGCCTTTGTTGCATGCAATAAAAAAATGAAAAGCTAGTAATACCGCAATAGAGAATGGATAGCAAACTGTTAACAGGTTCATAGTTACTAGGCATCTTTGCCAAAAGGACTGCAGCATCCACCCCCTTTACACCACAATACAGCATCAGCAATTCATTTACCTACTGTGGGAGTAGAACCCACAGCCTTCAGCATCTAAAGCAAGTACACTATCTGTTGTGCTATTAACAATGCAAGCAGACTAAACATAAGCAGCACTAAACTTTTGCTCCCCTGCAGCTCTCAGCTCCTTGTAAAATCTACTCGACACTCAACTGTATCTCTGAACTTTGCAGCACAAAAAATCTGGAAAAAGCTGAAATTTATTGGGGACAAAAGGCCAAAAACCAGGGACACATTTTAAACATTGCTTGTATAATGTTTGAAAGTTGCTAGAATAAAATGCTGCGTTACCACCATACATTTCACTGCCACATCTTGAACCCAGGGGACCCCGTGCAAAACAGTCAAAGCAACATACCACTATGCCAAATCAGCTGTTTTGTGAAAGAGGAAGACTGAAACTTTATACCATTTAGTGAATTCAGTTCTCACCATAGCACAGCTGTCAACCTCTTGGCACAAAAGACCTGAAAAAAGCCAATAATGGGTGACTACAACCACCAAACATTCAGTGAATTCAGTTCTCACCATAGCTCTCAACCTCTTAGCAAATAACACCCGGACAAAGCCAGTAATGAGAGAATATAGCCCCCAAACATATTCAGTGAAATCAGTTCTTACCATAGCTCTCAACATTAGTAAAAAACCTGGATGAAGCCAATAAATACCTGAACAAAGCCAATACTGGGTGAATACAGCCCCCAAACATATTCAGTGAATTCAGTTCTTACAATAACTCTCAACCCTAGCACAAAACCTGGATGAAGCCAATAATAGGGGGGAATACAGTCCCAAACACTACCTGAACAAAGCCAATACTGGGTGAATACAGCCCCCAAACATACTCAGTGAATTCAGTTCTTACCATAACTCTCAACCCTAGCACAAAACCTGGATGAAGCCAATAATGGGGGAATACAGTCCCAAACACAGGAATACATTTCAAATATCCATCTTGTACACTTAGAAAATTGCTAGAATAAAAGCTTTTGTCTTTTGTTACCATGCACTTTCTGAAGAATATGAAGTCTGATATTGAAATGTCTCCATTTTTTTAACATTTGTTAACCAGGAAAGTCTGACTTTGAGAAAAAAGCTAATTTTTTAACAGAGGCCCAGGGAGAAACACTCCAGACAGCCAAGAATAAAACCAGATAACATGTAGCTGTCAGGCAACAAGGACACAAATGCAGAAACCACAGATTTTATGAGGAACAGAAAAAGTATGAGTGAAAATCCTGCAACATTTTTACAAATGGTGGTGGGTAGGGAATTCAGGCTCTTGCCACTTGGGCCCAAGGTACAGGTTTCAAGCCTTATTCTCTACCCACCACCATGTACACCTGAGGCATTTTACACACACACACACACACACACACACACACGAATGTGTCCCATCTTCCATCCGTCTACTCCCGTTCCAGGTCCCATCTTCCGATCCTACTTGCTATTCCAGGTCCCCCATCTTCTGTTCCCACTCGAATCATCAGTCTGAGTTCCCGCTCACAAACTTCTAAGTGAGAGCGATGATGTCAGCACCGCTTGAATCATCAGTCTGAGTTCCCGCTCACAAACTTCTAAGCAAGAGCGATGATGTCAGCATGCCCGCGACTGGACTGTTAGCACAGACTTCTTAAAGAGGAATGCACATAAAAATAAAAAAAAACTTTTTGAAATTATCTAGTCAGCCGATTCCAGGGGGGTGCAACTGCACCCCCTTGCACCTGCCTGCGGGCGCCCTTGTATATGACGAATGAACGTCGTAACAATAAAGCATAGACAAGGGATGAGAAGGGAATCAACAGCAACTATAGTATCATGGAGTGCTGTCAGCATGTGCCATATCACGCTGGTCAGGAGTGAGCAAAGCACTGCTACTCACACCACAGGCATGATATTACCAGTGAGAGTAACATAGTTGAATTGCTAAGTCCACTTTACACACAGACAGAGGGTAGTCCCTACTGGGACTACCCAAAAATTATTTAGAGCGTTTAGCCCTCCTACCATTACACAAGCAAGGGCAGGTATGTTCAAAGACTAAATGGTTGGAGAGCCTGATAATACACAAGGCAGAACAACATATATGCAGGGCCCCTAATACGCTAGAGAGGGCAATGTTTGAAGGTGTGTAATGGCTGCGATAATAAGTGGATAATGGAAGCTACGCATGTAAGTTGAACATGGGTCGGGTGGAGGAACTATGGGTATGAAATTATGGATCCAGGCATGCCAGGGTTGGATGGCCCTGTTCTAATTGGACTGCCCTGTGGAGGTCAGCGAGTTTGTAATAGGTATATATGCATAGACACATGCAGACATCAATATGTAGAAGTACATTCTCTGTAACACATACATTTCATTTCTAGACATAAATAATAGGAATGTTCACATACAAACATAGACAGTAGATGGAATAATAGGCTGTGGAGAAGTGGGATGAGACAAAACTGCTACAACGCAGAGGCATGTACAGTGTCCAAAGTCAGTGCTGTGCTGATGATAATCAAATGTGAGGGCTGCCCCACACATGGAATCATTCCTGTGATCTGCCCGCTACGTCAACGCCAAGTACTAAACCGGTCTAATTGTAAAAGAAATACACTGAACACGTACATAATTATGCTCCCATGTGTAACATGTGTGATACCGCATAGTCATACATATTAATGAATTGTAGTGTCATGTTAACGGGAGTAAGGATGTAATAAAGTATAGAGTCTAATATTGCCATAAACCCTTGCGTGTTCCATGTGGGGCATCCCAATTATTGCAAATAGTATTCTTTTGGTCGCTCTTGTCACCAATGCTTGTGGACTAAATGTATGGGAGGTCTGAGGATACGTGGAGTGAGTAAACCAATGGGATGGCTCTATAGGGGTAGGGTGTGGCCAGTGTGTAGTGGTGTTGATACACCACGAATCCGACAAGAAAATGGATGACAGCAGTGTTAGGGAGGCATTGGGGTGTGTTTGGGGAACCAGGAGCCATGGGTATATGGGCATATATGCATATGGAGCGGGACAGCAATAGTGCATTCATTAGAGCAACCCCCTAACAAACAAACATTCTCGTACTGAATCACACTGTATCACATTCCAATTACCATCGGTGATCCGTACGTGAACATATTGCGACATCTGTCCACTATATAACGTGCTAAATACCGATTACAAGATAACTGGAGTGAAGTGTCAGTGTCATAATGAATAAGGCACTAGTATGCAGGTGAAGCATATATAAACACCATTACGCATGTGTAAGTGCGTATGCGTGGGGTATGTATTGGTTTACAGACACACACACACACACACACACACACACACACACACACACACACACACATATATATATATATATATATATATATATATATATATATATATATATAATATGGTTGCAGACATACATATATGTGTGTGTGTATATATATATATCTATATATATATATATATATATATATATATATATATATATATATATATATATATATATATATATATATATATATATAAATATATATACACATATATGTACATATATACATACATAAATATATATATATATATATATATATATATATATATATATAAATATATCTATATATGTGTGTGTGTGTGTGTAGATATACAGAGATATACAGCTATGATAGGAAACAGCACACAGGAATGACATATGTTCACAGACTATGCCAATGGAAGTGAGGAGCCCAGGCAAGAAACATGACACACACAGCATGCACTCCCCCCCCCCCTACAGCCGGACATGGGAATTATACACGCAATCAATGTAAAGTGTCCACTGCTCTGCAGACCACAGGCAGGATACAACCAGGGGGATACACAGTGCACCCATGGATTCTAATCATGTAACACAAACTGGAGCGTCCCTTGCGGGACACCCCAAAAATTGGCCAAACCATACGAATGTGATAGGTCATCCATTTTGTCCGCGGTGTATACAGACTAAAAATACAAGGGTTGGAAACCCTGATGACCCATGGGCTGAGACAATTTTATGAAATGGGTCCCTTGAAGTGGAGAGTGGGCAGCATGTTGTGGTGTGTCCAGAACTGACCAGGTCCCAGAGTAAGGATTGGTGCTGTCAAGGAGGTGAGGGTGGGAGAACTATGGGTAGCTTCTTATGGGTCTAAGTGTGCAGGTGTTGGCTGATGTGGACACCCCTAGGGATGCAAGTGAATGTGTTCATTGGGCAGAGGTGTCGCCCAACAAGCAGCCACACCCACTGCAAGACCCACAATAAAGATAAACACACCACTGCTTCCCAGACCACCAGCAGGATACTACCAGTGGGAGAGATCTGCAAGGTCTACACTAGAAATATAGACATCGATGTCCCTTGTGGGACACCAAAACTTAATGATCGCAGCCAGTCCCAATAATTATTTCTCCAACCAGGCTGTAGATGTACATGGACCAGTAGGTTGTGCAAGCGTGATAACACGTGGGTCGACACAACGTACGACATGTGTCCGACATGGGGAGAGTGGGCAGTGTGTAGTGGTGTGTTTATTCTCCACCTGCGCCCACAGTAAGGATGAGTGCTGTAGAGGAGTGGCAGGTAGGGGAACTATGGGTATGCGATTATGGGCCTAGGTGTGCAGGTGTTGGCTGGCAGAGCCATATTAGGACCACCCCGTGGATGTAAGTAATATTCCGATGTGGGCATAGCAAATGCCCATACCTCCCAACCCCTAAGGGCACATCCACTGGATAGTCCGTAACCCATTGGGGGAACACATAGGGACCATACCATTGAACTGTCCCTGATTACGACTCAGAATCTAACTCTGTCCCACCTAATTCCTCCTAGAACTAGTGATATTAAGAGGAAAGGTGGTAGAATACATGTAATGAATAATGACAACATTTAAGAGTCATAAACAGCATGTACCTCAGACAATGTATATGAATACATATGCTCTGGGTCTGTCAATGTGTCAGGTTAATAGCACCAAATTGCTAAATGAGTCCCTGATGTTATTATGCAGCATCCCTGATTCAGTGTTTATTTTTCCCCATTCATATGAGACATCTGATAGTGACAGAAAGTGCATATTCCGCTGTCTACCGTAGAAAGATGATAGAATAATAGGTTAGGGTACCACCTGTCCACCTTTGCAAAGGACAGTCCCCTTTGGGCAGTTGTGTCCTTCAAAATAATTGAAAATATGACAAATGTCCTGAGATTTTAGGAAAAATATTTTCCTATATTGTCTGTAGCAGTTGCATAAAACAATTATTTTGTATCTGAAACACCTAAATGTTATAAGAAACAGAATAAGCAACTATAATGATACAAGAATAAGCTTTTATTTAGGCAAAACAGTGAAGTTCTTTCCTTTGTACTGGCTGAGGGCATGTTTTGCTCTGCAAAATCTGACGTTTCTACATAAAAGTCCCACATTGGGCAATTGAAAAGGTGGCAACCCTATAATAGGTATGCGGTAGCATGACTCGACCGATGGATGTGGGGCCCAAAACTCAATTATTTGTCTGTACTGAAGAGTCTCGGTTCCCATGTATCAGCCAGATGGGTGCAGATTGTAAGAGGAACACACAAATAATATGAATAAATCACTGAACAGGCCGCCGATTCCGTACAGTTGAACGGCATGCTGTTGCCTAATGGGCAGCCATTCCCAATACTGTAGGCATGTAATCCGATGTAGTAGGCATCACAAGGTAATATTGTGATACTCGCTCCGACCCAGGGGTGTGAGTGTCAGAAGCAAGCACCAATGTTGGTGCATTTGCAAGTGCAGGAGCGAGCGGGTGTAAGCCTGTTTGGCTACCAGTATGTGAGTATTGCACTGGTAAAGCAATGTAGAGGCTAACCGAGTATAAGAAGCTGTAAGCAGAGGTTAGCATTGCTTAACACCGTGCAAACCCACGCACACCCACTCACAACTGATTTAATGTGCCTTACTCCCTCCATATCCAATGGCCTTGTTCTGCCCTGCAACAAAATAAATGGCATCTGCAAGGCTCGGAACCAGGACCCTGCACACACAGCTAAAGTGATTTACCAATACACCATGGCAGATATACAGACAATGGACAGTACCACAAACATATCATACAGCGCAGTCATTCAACAGTATAGGAATGCATCCCATAATGCATATGTATATGTGAGTGTTTATGTCCAACATATAGGTACATACATATATAGAGATATATCAGGAACATATCATGTAGCAACAAAGCATTACAAACGAATGAAAAGGGAAACACCAGCGACGCCTGTATTATGTAGTGGTGTTGTCCTATGTATTCTCAAGACTCCTTCAGACAGACATGAGTCATTCATACACGCAAACAGTTGTACATTGGCTGTATATATCACTCTGTGCATGTAATGTGCATTAACACAACAGTACCTGTCCAATCATTATGTGTGAACAGTACTCTTGCAAGGTGCTGTGTGCAACATCATCATCATGATAAAGGTAAATGGGGTAACCATAGAAGGACCAGTAGTGTTGTGTGTACAATGGGGTCATCCTCATCACATGTACCTGGACCACTTAGGAGTGATGTGCATACCAGGATCATGCACCTGAGGGACAGGGGTGAGGATAACAGGAGTATGTTGTGATGCGTATTACAAGGGTTACATGTGTCCAGTGGGCATGTGTGTGAAATGGACAACTATGTATAGGGCAGTTGTTGTCCTAGGAGCCAATTGGCCTTATGTTTCCGTAGGGTGAGGGTCGAATATGGGGGAAGGAGAGTAGGTATGGCCATGGAGGATAGGTAGGGTAGGATCACAGACAAGACAGCATACAGGGTCAGGATATGACACATGTGAGGGGATACACCTCAGATGGGGATGGGTGTTCGGCATTCACAAGCCCATGGGAACAGTGGGACGGAGGTCCCCAGCCATTGGCAGCCGCCACTGCACCTAAACAGCTAGCTACAAAGGAGGCAGTGCTGGGGGCTGTCCAGGAGGGGGCAGCATCACCCTGTAAATGTGACACTCTGCTCTTGAGCTTGCGTATCTGGCTTCGGAACCCCTTAGTGAGCCCCCAACGCAACATGTCCGGGACCGCACAACAGCAGACATGTGCCTGTCTGGTCCTGCTCACAGGGGGGATATGCCCCATCCTCAGTGGTGGTACCACCAGAAGGTGGTGCAGAGCCAACAGAGGTTGAGGTCCAAGGCTGGCCCCAGATGTGCTGGTGCCCAGTGCCATGGTCAGCTGAAGTGGGACAGGAGGTTCTGCCGGGACCTCCCAACCCATACAGCCTATGGTGTTGCAGTTTAAACCCACATATGGCTTAGTGATAGACAACAGCATTCAGGATTACCTACAACAGTATGCATAGATATCACCATTAACCCAGCACAACAGATGGTATACATTTACAGAGAGAGCACAACACATGCATATATACTGCATGACATCTGTACAATGTGTAGTAGACGTGTGACCGCAGTTATGAACAGTTGCCCATTATTGGCTTGTCACTGGGAACCCCAGACAGTGTCTGTCATACCACTGTTTCATGTGACATATGTCCAGTTAGGGATGCAATGGCAGTAACACATCACTATCATCATGTACTGTCTGTAATACTCACACTATGCTCCTGCTGTGAACAGATGTGTGTTCAGTGTGTAACACAGGAAACAAATGGTTACACACACTGACCAGTTCGCAGATGGCCCTACAGATGGGGGTCCCTCACAAACAGAGTACTGTCATGCCTGTATTGAAATATGCAGAATAGCCATTACCACATGCAACATGTTAAACAGGCAGTAGTCTCAATGCAGCATAGCTATACTTACATGCTGTAGTCATATGTGGCACATCACCCTCCTGTCTTTAGGCTATTTCCCACTGTGTATGATGCTTGAGGTACATCCAGATATCATCTGTGATGCTGTTTCAGAACATCACATCCAAGTACCATTCACAGCAACTGTCATGGCCAAATACCAACATGATTTTCCTAGATTGTGCACTGTGTTTATCATGTGAATGGCTATGTGAACACAATCACAGCTGTTCCACATGCAATCAGCTAGAGGAGGACTGCAATGGATGTAGAGGCCATGTCCATCACTTACAATACACATGCTGCTGCTGAGCAGGTGTACACCTCCACATCCACCAGAGAGCGTGTGGGAGGG